>NW_022437010.1:10464618-10527746 GCF_009761245.1 Sapajus apella | reverse complement strand
TTTCTTTCTTTCTTTCTTTCTTTCTTTCTTTCTTTCTTTCTTTCTTTCTTTCTTTCTTTCTTCCTTTCTTTCTTTCTTTCTTTCTTCTTTCTTTCTCTTTCTTTCTTTTCTTTTCTTTTCTTTCCTTCTTTTCTTTCTTTCTTTCCTTCCTTCTCTCTCTTTCTTTACTCTTTCCCCTCCCTGCCTTCCTCCCTGCCTTCCTTCTTTCCTTTCTCTCTCTGTTTCTCTTTCTTTTTTTGACAGAGTTTTGCTTTTGTTGCCCAGGCTGGCGTGCAGTGTCGTGATCTCAGCTCACTGCGACCTCCGCTTCCTGGTTCAAGTGTTTCTCCTGTCTCAGTCTCCCAAGTAGCTGGGACCAAAGTCATGTGCCACCACACCCAGTTAATTTTTGTATTTTTAGTAAAGACAGTAGAGATGGGATTTCACCATGTTAGCCAGGCTGGCCTTGAACTCCTGACCTCAGGTGATCCACTCACCTCGGCTTCCCAAAGTGCTGGGATTACAGGTGTGAGCCTTATCATGTGTTTCTAGAGGGATGAGGCTACAAGCCAAAAATACTGAAAATCTCATGAGATCTGAGTACTGTCTAGAGGCTGAACTACCATCACCCTACATTTGGTTGCCTTAGTATTTTCTGCTTGGCTAAAGAAGCTACTGTCATGAATAAAATACACATAACTTTAATACTGCTGTCATTTTCTTAATCATCAGTTAGTAAAAGGACACCATCATGTTAAGCCCACATAATGTCTTGAGGTAAAAAGGTTTAGAAAGTTATAGAATGGGGTATTTCATATATAACACAGTATTACACACATCAAGAACGCTCTAGGTAATGTAAATCAATTAGGTTCACCTCAGTAACAAGTTATAGAGAAGCCTGGCAAGAAATGGATTCAGTGGGAGAGAGAGAGGAAAATAAGCTTTTATAGGCAGAAGGAGCCGAGATGGATAGTCCTGACTTTTTTTCTTTTCTTTTTTTTTTAGATGGAGTTTCATTCTTATTGCCCAGGCTGGAGTGCAATGGTGCGATCTCGGCTAACTGCAACCTCCTCCTCCTGGGTTCAAGTGATTCTCCTGCCTCAGCCTCCCAAGTAGCTGGGACTGCAGGAGCCTGCAATGATGCCTGGCTAATTTTGTATTTTTAGTAGAGACGGGTTTTCCTCCATGTTGGTAAGGCTGGTCTCAAACTCCCGGCCTCAATTTGCCTGCCTCGGCCTCCCAAAGTGCTGGGATTATAGGCGTGAGCCGCGTGCCCAGCTGGACAGTCCTGACTCTAAGTGAGGTGTAATCAAGTACCTCAGGAGCTGTCCTCTTGGCTGCTCTGTCTCCTCAGTTGACTTCCCTCTTAGGTCCATTCATGGCTGCCCAGCAGCCAAGGGTCTCAATCCCTTGCTCCAAAGATCTGGGGAAAATGAGAGGAATCTTCACAGAACCTCCTGCACAAGTCCTCTCTCTCAGCAGCCTAAATTTAGCCTCTGCAAATAAGTCAAGGGACTGGTTAAAGCTGCAACCGGGGGCTGGTTAAAGCTTATTATGGCCCAGTGACAAATGGCTGAGATGGGACAGGGAGCACTATTGGTCAGAGTAAGGGAGAGAAAGCAGAGAAACACCCCTGGACATCCGCCCTGTGTGGCCGTATCAGGCTCGCTCATTCAGCATTCTGCAGATTACACCGTGGTTTTATATGTGATTTTGTGAAGCAATCAATGGACAAATATTTATCGGCATTCTTGTTGCATGCTGTATCCATCTCATTTTGAGTTAAGCAGTTGTGTCTACTCAGAAGGTCCAAATAGTCTGGTTGGATAGATACCTATAAAATAATGAGTGAAAGAACAATTTTATTAACAGTAACATTAAGTAGGAATAAGATATTGTCATAAATTGCCTGAAACAATTAGGAGGCTGACATTAATTCATTGTAACATTATCTATTGCCATGTAACAGGTTATTGCTGTCTTAAATTTAGCGGTTTTAAAGAACAAACATACGTTATCTAGCAGTTTCATGGGCCAGGAAGTTGGGAGCATCTCAGTGGGTGGTTCTGGCTCAAGTCTCTCATGTAGTTGCCATCAAGCCATTGGCCAAGGCTGCAGTGACATCTGAAGACCCAGCTGGGCTTCTGAGTTCAATCATGTACTTGCTGGGAGGATGCTGGATTCTTGCTGGCTGTTGGCTGGAGACTTCAGTTCCTCACCATGTGAGTCTCTCTCAGCAAGTCAGCAGCTTACTCAAAAACAAGGGAGAGGAAAAGAGAGAAAGAGAATCCAATGCAGAAGTCACAGTCTCTTTTAATAACATGAATCTTAGAAGTGACATAGCATCTCATCTGCTGTGCGTTGTTGGTCACCATCTCTAGTACAATATGGAAGGAATCTACACCAGGGTGAGAATACCAGGGGCCAAGGGTCATTGGGAATAATCCCAGAGGCTGCTAACTATTTCCCTGCTTAATATTCTTAGCACAAGGTGAAAACGTGTAACAACTATTGTTTTGTTAGATGGGAGAATCCATTCACCTATCTAATACCTTGTGGGAACATATCATTGTTATCATGTGGCTGTTGTACCACATATGAAAGCCTGGACGAGGTGATCTGTGGCTCCTCCCAGCTCAGGGATGAAGCCTCTATAGTCCTTTTTTATCCAGTTTAAAATGACACCAGGACAGACTGGGGTCTTTCCTGGTAGACAGGAGAGATCTACTGAGCTGCCACCTTGAGCACTGTTCATGTTTATTTGCGACTGGAAGAGAGATGAACCTGGCTCCAGGAGGGCAGCTGAGGCTGGGGATTGAGAGACTCAAAGTATCCAGAGGGAAGCTGAGATGGAAATCTGCAGAGACGTTAGGAAACACACCTGCTAGCCAAAAGGGATGGGAGAGGATCCAGGACTGCAGTGCAGAGTGGTGAGTCTGGGGGTCTCCAGAATATCCCCACAAGGCCAGGTAGGGAAGGGCCTTCTTTCCCTGAATGGCCAGACATGTGGTACTGCCTTGGGAATGTTCATTGGATGTCTGTCTATTCTACTGTGTCAGGATTCATCTGTTCCTAAATAAGGTGGATTAACTCTTGGATATCGACATAGGATGTATTTACCCCATGCAGAGTTGCTTTCCATTTTCAAACATGTGGTTGTCGTTACTTTTTATCTGGTCACACCTTTGCTGAAAAAGTCTTTCAGGATAAGAAAGTGAGTTAGGTATTAAAAGAATACCAGTCAGTGTTAGTCACTAAGAAGTCCTATTGCATGGGGTCAGGAGGGAGTGAATGAATGCAGGGAGCTTTCAACATTATGCCTGCCACTTAGAAATGTGAATGCGTGGTTAGCACAGGCACCATTCCCCACAGGATGCATGACAGACTTGCTCTGGTTTGCAGGCATTACATGGTGTAGAAAGCAGATCCAAGAATGAGCCTGGTTGCCTGGCTGAAGTGACTATTCTTGACTCACATAATCTTTGAGGATCGAGCTCCTGTGGCCAGCATGTCAGGGAGGCTCTTCTATGGGCTGCTCTGCAACTTGATCTTCAGCTACTGACGTCCGTTGCACCTGCTTTCCCCAGAACATATAATAGTTTGCTTCTCTGCCTCTCCTCTTTGTGAGAATACTCCAAGACTTTGGGCTGCTCACAAACCGATGCCTGGCACTGTGTACTCTTTAATGATGGACACCTTCAGCATTCCTCAGACACGATGCAGTGGAGACAGAGGGACTGGAAACATTTCAGAATGCCTTACTGAATGTCTACAAAAACCACCTATAAAAAAGACTTACGTCATCATAAGCCAGTAAGATGCATAGAAATCTTACGGCTATGTTTGCATGTTGATGTAACACTCTAATTAAATATATCCATGATGTGGTTGTGAGTTTACCAAATGCATTACATGAAAAATATTAATTCGTGGGTCATATCAGCCTTGACTCCTTTGAAGTCCATTTTCCTACAAATGTGGGGACCCTACTGGAAGTGCGAGAGGAAACATAGTCTTACGAAGTGAAAAGCCCAACTCCCCGCTCACCAATAATGGGTACAGGGTGACTGATACTTAAGAATGCTTTTAGATGTACATGCCTTTTCCATAGTTTCAATGTGGTCCCACCTATAAAATTCATAAATAAGGAAACATCTATAAAAAGTTAAGAGTGGATGGAAAACAGCTATTAGAAGTAAGCTCGCCCTGTGCGTCTCCATTTTCTCAGCACTCAGGTTCAGAACGGGTCTGTGCTGTATTCCTGTTCCCTGAGCTTTACTGATTATAAACAGATTCCCTCCTTTATCACCACGTTTTATGGACTGATGCCACCACGCCTCCCTGGAAGACAAAAGGGAAAATAAAAATCTCTTCTATGCACTTCACATCTATGGATGTATATTGAGTCAGGCTAAAATGTAAATATAGCTTCACTGAGGGAGAAAAGAAGCATTCATTTTATTTCAACATTTATGATTATATGACATATGGATCATTCTTTTCTCCATTGTGGCTTCTTCGTTCATAATAGCAAGGCACCGACTTAAGGTATTTGGTCAACTTCCTGGAAGATCTTTCTAAGCAGAAATGAGGAAGAGCCAGGTACATGAGTCAACAGTGGCTCTCCCATGTTGATCAAACAAGGTTGGCATTGCTGCAAAAATAAGAAAGCAGATTTGGGACAAACGCAGGGCTCTATTTACTCTTATTGTATTTTGCTTTGGCAACTTGCAGGCTTAGTTATTACAGCAGCAAATGTTTTTTAAGACTTACAGGGAAAAAGCATATTAGATTCCATTCCCATTCCTGTCCCAAATGCATATGACAAGAAGGGTTACTTGGAACTGAAAACCCAGAGGGGCAGAGGACATACTCAGAGGTCCTTAATAGCACCAAAGGAATATCTTTTCAACAAAAAATGAATTTATTCTCAGAGTGGGTCAAACCTCCTTATTCCCAGGTTCACTTTGACCTTTAGCCACAGGATGCAACTATATATAAAATAAAAAACAGTCCTGGGCCGGGCGCAGTGGCTCACGCTTGTAATCCCAGCACTTTGAAAGGCCGAGTCGGGTGGATCATGAGGTCAGGAGATTGAGACCATCCTGGATAACATGGTAAAACCCTGTCTCTACTAAAAACACAAAAAATTAGCCAGGCGTGGTGGCACACACCTGTAGTCCCAGCTACTTGAGAGGCTGAAGCAGGAGAAACACTTGAATCTTTGCAGTGAGCCAAGATCGCACCACTGCACTCCAGCCTCGGCAAGAGGGAGACCCGTCTCAAAAACAAACAAACAAAAAACCCAAAAAACACTCCTGAGGTTTCCTACCCAGGAACTGCAGTTGTAAGAGGGGCCCCCTGATTCTCCCTCTGCCTTCTATGAGCCTGGAGGACTGGGAGGACCCGTCTCTTCCCTGCTTGGATTCTCGCATCACCCAAGCATTTGCCTCGAGCATAGTGGATACTCCACATGTACCCGGGCTCTCCCGATTCCCCAAGGATACTCCAGGTTTAAGGCATTCTGAGATTTCCCAGTGTTGTGATTCTTGTTATAGTTGCTTTCTAATTTGGTCTTGAGGTCTCTCTCTTGAGAGTGGCCGTAGGCCAAGACAGTCATTTTTAGGAGAATCCTGATGTGGGAATTGCATACGTGGGTCTGGTGAGACACGATGGCAAAGTGAAAACAGTATGCATTAAACAGAAAAAAAATTAGTACTCACAGGTACAGAGAGGTTGGGGTGCCAGCAGGAGGCCAACAGGAAGTTTTCAGGTGGCAGAGAGCTCAGCCAGTGGGTAGTGGGTGAGAGAGAGAAGGAGAGAAATAGGGGGGACCTGTGGGACGAGGCCGTGGGCGTGAACCCTTGGGCCTTCCTGTGGGGGTTGTGGATTGCACACGCAAAGGGAAGAAATTATTTACATGACTCGAGGCTGACCATTATGTTTTATCATGGTCGGCAGCTGTGGGCCGTGCAGAGTTTTGGGTCAGTGGGATGAGGAACAAACAGGCTTTATCTCAAACAATCACAGGGAGAGGAAAAGTTTTAACTAGGCCAAAGGTGACTGGGTACAACTGGGTTTCAAGTAACTTACATCAGGCCTACAAAGTAACTGTATTAGACAGATGCGTGACCCTCTGATTGCTTTGATTTAAACTCTGCTTTGGGGGAATGGTATTTTTCAGGAGAAAAGGTAGACTGTAGGCAGGAAGAGAGTGAAATTAAAGGGATGCAAAGAGTGCACTAAAAGGTTTCAGGGGATTTAGGATGAGAAAAACTGGCAGTGAGTGCGTTCCAGCTGCAGTTGATAACGATGGTGCCGTGCTGGCTTCTGTTCTTTGTATGTAAGATTTCGTTTTTATCTCCCAGCAGCAAGGTACTGTTAGAATAATATACTATCACTGACTATGCCCCATAAGGATGACACCGCCACGTCTTTGCTTGTTTTGGATTTTGGTGGTATAATGGCCTAAGTTGTGTTCTCCCAAAAGTCTTCCTTAACCCTCAGTACCTCAGACTATGACTATTTAGAGATAGGCCTTTAAAGAGGTAATTTACTTAAATGAAGCTGTTGGACCTATCAAATGGGTTTCCTCATAAGCAGAGGCGATTAGGACATGCAGAGCAATGCCAGGAATCCACAGAGGAAAGACCATGTGAGAACGCAGGCAGGTGGCCCCACCTGCGGGCCAAGCAGAGGCCAGCAAAACCGACCCTGCGGATGCCTTGAATGTAGACTTCCAAACACCAGAACTGCGAGAAAAAACATTTCTACAGTACAGTAGCTAGTCTGTGGTATTATGGTACGCCTAGCAAACAAATACCGGTGGCTTTTCTCATTTTGCAGTAATTGCCATAATGGCTGCAAATTCCTCCCCTCCTTGTAGCTACACCCTTTTGCATTGTGACTTTGCAGCTCAGGAAGTAAGGACTATTCACTATCATTTGACTTTGTGGATGTACGCTAGCCAATAAAATATGGCAGAATTGTGCAGGCTGGGGTTTGAGAGGAGGCTTCCATAGAGCCTACTTAGCCCCTCTGTGATGAATGCAGGGTAACTCCTTGCCAACTTCAGCCAGGTGGTGGGCTTCAGGTACGTGAGCGAGGCTGGCCCAGATCAGAGAGGGGGGACCCGCTGCTCTGGTCCCCCCAGACCAGCAGTCCAGCACAAGCTGCTAACCAAACAATTTCTGGAAATCACTAACTCTCGGTGGTTTGTTTTGTAGCAAAACTAACTGGGCTGATTTCATTCAGAGGAGCAGGCCAAAGCCAGGTCATGGCTTGTCAATTTACACAACTTAGGTTTCTAGTAAGTATGAATATGCTCAACCCTCAGTCAGGAGGCCAAAGAAGTTGAACAGTGAACTAGGTAGGTTCTGGCTACTTAATTTAGAATTTTTTGCTCATAATTTGACCAACGTGCGTAAAAGAAGTCCTTGTCCCCTGCCAAGATAAGTATATCCTATGACTCTTGATCTGGACACATTCTGTATGGGGCCGGGAAAGTTCCTTCCATCCCTGTCTTTTGGTGGCTGCGTTGAAGATGTGACAAGAAGACGCTGGCCAGCTTCCTTTTCTTACGTTACTTCCGCTGTTGCCCTCTGAACACTATCTACTTTCAGAACGCTATCGCTTGCTCCTGTCCAATGAGAAAGAGCGAGCTCCGTGTCTTGTAGCAAATTCACAATTTGATGAGCACATCTTTGCTTTCACTTTCTGGTTGAGAGCTTCTGCTTTCTGATTTTGAGGCCAGAATTTTTCCCCTTCTGGGAAGGAGATTTCTTAACACAGGGCAGTTAGAGAAACAAAGCAAGTCCCGTACCTATCAGGAGGACATGGTAAGTGAGTTTACTTTCTGAGAGATAGAAGCTAGACCTACGGCTGGCTTCAGTTCTTCTCTTTCCACAGGACTCCCTCCCAGAATGTTCCTGAATGTTAAGGTCAGGGGGCTTTACCCTTCTTCAGTGCTCTGGGGAGGCATTTTCTAGTTTGTGCTCTCTGAAAGATCAGAAAGGTGAGCCACGTGGAGCTGGGCGGTGGCTGATTTGGCTCACAAGCCCCTTGGCAGGGGCAGTCACTGGTTTTGTCTGCTGTAAATCTATCATCTGTTTTTTTGAGACAGAGCAGTAAAGGAATGTGCCCCAGATCATTAAAGTCCTGTGCGTGGGCGGTCTGCGTGGGGGAGGCACTGCTGCAGAGGACACGTTGGACGTGACCGGTTCACATGAAAATCCCCTTGGAAAATGCCTGTGGCACCAGATTGCTGGAATTTTCTCAGTCTAAACAGTTCCTTATGATCTTCCTCCCTCTCTCTCACTATTTTATATATATATATGTACATATATACATATATTTTAAACTAAAACTAAACTGTTATCTACAAAGGAACTCATCAGTGTGTACGCACACACAACATTCCATCCAATCCCTGCCCTCGCCCACCCGCTGTCCAAATAAAAACACTTCAAATGTTTTGGATCCAGTTTCTTATTTCCTGTGAGCAGTTGCAGGCATTACTTTACGTGGAGAGCTTTGGTTGTAAGATGTAAGATGAGCAAACGGCCGTGCGCTCTATCCCTTGCAGTAAGTTAGGCCAGCAGGCAGTGAGACTTTGGAGACTGATGCCAATTTTCTTCTTAGAGCATAATCCTGTAATGCAGAACAGAAAGTTTTTGCTCCTTTGAATTAAAGCCGTACTACTTTGCCTGATTCGTGTTTGAGGTTTTTTTTTTTTTTTCTTCTTCTTTAGTAGAGACAATTTAATCTCAAAATGCCAAGTCCCCTTAAACTTTCCTATTCTGTTGCGGAGTATGTTTCAGCTTTAAAACGTCCCAGAGAAACACGGAAGCGGTCCTTGGGTAAGTGAATGCCCTCCTTGCCATCATAGAGACGGCTGAGCACAAGACTAAACATGTACATCTGTCAAGCTGTTTTTCCATCAAATAATGAGACATTTGCATGCCATTTTAGGTTTTGCAATTCACTGCTACTTAACTCCTAAAGGCCTGTGGTGTCCAGTGTTGATCCACCAGTTACATTTGGCAGGTGTGAGTGTTTTGCTACAACATCCCCGTCTGTAAAATGTCCTGCTCCGTTGTTCTCCTTAAATCAGTCCCACTTCCAGAGGATTTGATTCCCCTCTATTCCCTATTCTATGGAGTCAACTAGGAATTCTTGGTTATTATTGGGGTGCTTTCCCAGACTCAAGGGAATGCCTTCGATTCACTGGGGTCTCGTGTGGATTCAACCTTTGGGGAATTTTCTCCTTGAAAGCCTGTGGTGTCATTGCTTCCACGCCTTGTGTGGGCTTAGGAACCCTTGCTCAGGGGCCCTGGGGTGGGGATTCCACCTCCCTAGGTGCACCATCCTTCACATTCCTCTGGGGCCTTGCTACCTCCCAGGCTCACAGTGGTGGGCCCTGCAGCTTTTCCTGTGCTTCCCACTTTGGGAGTCTGCCTATTTTTCCTCATTAACTCTGCCTTTTTCCAACCCCCTAATACAATCTCCTCTAGAAAGTAGAAGCCTGGGAGGAAAAGGACCATGAAGGGAAGAGTCTATGGGTACAAAGAGTTTGTGCACATGGAACACACGGCACCACATCACTAAGGAAATTTACCTTCCATGTTTGGATGAGGAAAGTCAGGTGCAGAGAAGGTAAGTGACTTATGGAGAATCATACGGCAGATAAATCACAGGTTTCAATGCAAATGAAACCTTCTGAATGCAGGTCACGTGTCCTTTATAAAGAGGAAAACTGAACTAAGATCCTTTCAATTGTTGCATGTCACCTGTTTTCCAGGATGGAAAGTTAAAGTCTACTCTATGGAACAGAAACAGGAATTATCTTCTTTCCAAGGGTAGCTTGACTCATCAGTGACATACTTCTGCAATCTAGTTCCTAGGCCTGGGAAGTCCAGTCACTGATGCCAAGAACCAGCGAGAGACCTTCCATCCTCAGCACTTACTACCCCTATGCACCACACCGGTCGGCCATGCTTATAGGGTGTCTGTGGACAACATGTGGCAGGCTTCAGTCCTGGCCTTGCTTCTTGGGTAGCAGTGGTTATTTTCCCTATCACTTTGTAAAACAGAATGTGTTGTAGTACACATTAGTGCTCATACAGAAACCGAAGATGTAGATGGATTGCCCTTTAAAATCAGAAGCTCCTAAAATCTTCTAGCTGAAGAAAAACATGGAGTCGAAAACTGGATTTGCGGGTCTTCTGGAAAAATAGTTTATAATTTTTCCCATATTATATTTTTAAAATGATTGCATATTTACACAAGTGAAAATGCTGATTGGAGCCTTATAGAAAAGCTGATAATATTGCAACTGAATGTATGAATCCTGCTGAAGGCATTCTGGCCCTCTAAGGTTGGACATCTTATAAATGTGGCTGGATATTCAGACTTATTGCATCATTGCTGCATTTTTTTTCTTAGATTGTTATTTTCAGAGGAAATAAGTTAAAATATGCTAATTGTGTCAGCAAACCTTAAACCTTAAAATTTAGTATAATTGAGGTCGAAAAATGCAGAGTATGAAATGTGCATATGAGAGTCCAACTCAAGGAGAAGTCTTGCCTCAGTCACTGCCACCCATCCACCCATCCATCCATCCTTCTATCCTCCCATCCATCCATCCATCCATTCTCCCATCCATTAATCCATTCATCAATCCATCCATTGATCCATCCATCAATCATAAATCCATTGATCCATCCATCAATCCATCCATTCATCAATCCATCCATCAATCCATCCATTGATCCATCCATTAATCCATCAATCCATTGATCCATCCATCAATCCATCCATGCATCCTTTCATCCATCCATTCATCCATTCATCCATTCATCCATCCATCCATTTATCCATCCATCCATCTGTCCATCCATCCTTCTATCCTCCCATCCATCCATCCATCCATCCTCCCATCCATTGATCCATTCATCTATCCATCCATTGATCCATCCATCAATCCATTGTTTCATCCATCCATTCCTCCATCCATCCATCCATCCCTGTTGACTATGCTAATTGTTCATAATAAACCAATATAGAGCTACAAACTCAGCTGTACAGGTCATACGCTAAACTCTTACTTTTGCAGCATAAGGAATGAAGTCCCTGACTGTAAGGTAGTCACCTGGGATGATCAGTTTCTGCCGAAGCACCTGCTCAGTGTCTTTTCCTCTATCACTCTGCACTGGTGAATTTAATGCTCTCTGCTCAACTTTTGTGTGCTTTTAAAATCAGCTGTATTCTAAGCAAATCTCTGTCTACTTTAAAAGACTGGAAATGACAAATAATAAACCTTTGCCAAATAGTGAAAAAAAAATCAATTTATCCATTCATCCATCCAACCATCTGCCCATCCAACCTTCTATCCTTCTTCCATTCATCCATCCTTCTATCCTCCCATCCATCCATTCATTCCATCCATCTGTCCTCCTGTCCTTCCACCCACCCACTCATCCATCCATCCATCCATCCATTCTCCCATCCATTGATCCATTCATCAATCCATCCATTGATCCATCTATCAATCCATCAATCCATTGTTCCATCCATCCATCCATCCATCCATCCATCCATTAATCCATTCATTCATCCATCCATCCATTTATCCATCCATCTGTCCATCCATCCTTCTATCCTTCTTCCATCCATCCACCCTTCTATCCTCCCATCCATCCATCCATCCGTCCTCCCATCATTCTATCCACCCACTCATCCATCCATCCATCCATCCACCCACCCATCCATGCATCTATTCAACAAATAGTTGCTCAGCACCTACTACATATGCAGCACTATTTCAGGAGCTGAGGTCACAGAACTCAGTAACAGAGACAAAAATCCCTTCTCTATTGGCACTCACACCCTCGGGTAACTTCTATTTTTGAGCCTCTTCCAGATAAGGCTGATGCCAACGGGAAGCTTTTTCCTCCAAGGGAAGGTATGCATTTAGTCCCTTCACTTCTTCCAAGTGGTGAGTGTTTGGTAAGTTCACAAGTTAGGAAACCTCTGTGGTGGTCCCCCACTCCTGGGCAAACATCAGAAAAGTGCAGCTTTCATAACATGTGCAACTAATCTTTTGCATTTCTTTTTTCTTGAAATCAAGAATATGAAGACAATTAAAGAACAAAAATCAGGGCATTCCCCAAATTATGAAAATAACTGGCATTTGCATGGTGCCTTGCAAATGATAACGTTCTCACTCATGTTGGAAGTGAGGAAACTGCAAATCAAGAGAACAAACAGCCCTCTGATTAGCTAAGCTCCTAGGGACCATTCTCTTTCCAGAGCACAGGTTCTGGAGGGGCCTGGTTTTCCATTTTCTCTGGGCAAGTTACCCATTGGCGTCTGTTCCACAGCCTTCCCTATCAGGCTCTGGCTTCTCTGTGTATGCACTTTTCACAATTTCTCTATCTCCTATTCTCAATTATGTTGTTTAAGTCAGCTTAGGTGCCATTCACATGTAGTTTCATTTTATTCCTAGATGGATCTTGTCTCTATAATTTTCTCTTCAAACTTACGTATTCAGTCTCAGTTATCTTTGTTTTCCTCCATCCTGACTTTTGGCAATAGAGCTCACTGCCTGGCACATAATAGATGAACAATTAAATTATTTGTGAATGAGGGAATGGATAGTAATAGGTCTTTTATATGTAGGATACTTAGAAGTCTTTCTCTTTGTTTCAGAGATCCTCTGATGAATGCATAACCAGAGGGAGGCTTACCTTCTACTTGCTCACCTTCCCCCTGCTGAGATGTCCTTGGAGGCCCTTCTAATTCATTTGCTTTCCACTGCACTGCATCATGTTCCTAGTTAATTGCAAAGCAAATAGTCCATGGTCTGGAGTAGGCCTTCATTCTGGAACCATCGTTGGAATACCCTGGCCATTTAAGATATCAAGAATGAAGGAGAAATATTCTCTGTGGCTTCGGTGGCAAAGTCTGAAAAGGACTGCAAAGCCCATGTGTTACTGAGGAGTGGGTCACAACAATGTTGCTAGCAGGGCAGAGACCACTTCTAGATGCAGGTGTGATGGAGAAAATGTAATCAACCATAGGCCCTTGGGGAAAGCGTTGCATTTGTTTGGAAGAAATATTTTAGTAAGTTGAGGTTAAGACCCCTGTGAACATGCTCAAAGAGAAAGGATAATTTCTCAATAGTCTTCTAAGGATGGGAATGCATCTGGGGACAAAAGCTAGGGCAAAGATAAGCTTCTCAGCATAAAATGGGAAAAAGGTGTTGAGGAAGAGAGGAGCCACCTCCTTGCTGGTACAGACAATTTGTAGGTATTGGGTGTTGAGCATCACACACAATCCCCTTTCTCTGGCTTTGTAATTACCTGATGTGTCCTTCCTGCCTGCTGCACAAACAAAGACCACAGCATTGCAGTAAAGAAAGAGTTTAATAGACACGAGGCCATCACATGGGAGATAGAGTTATTATTCAAATCAGTCTCACCTCAGAGTCCTGGGTTAGGGTTTTTTTTCAAAGGCAGTTTTGGAGAAGGGGTAGGGGTGGCCAGGTAATGAGTGCTTGCTGCTGATGGGTTGGGGCAGGGATGAAATCACAGGGGGTTGAAGCTGTCCTCCTGCCCATTGAATCACTTCTGGATGGGGCCACAAGAGTGGGGTTGGTGGGTTTAGGTGTAGTCATCAGGTCCAGGCGAAGCCATGTTGTCAAACATGCAAAATCCCGAAAAGATTTCTCAAAAGGCCCATCTACCACAGTGGTACTATTTGCAGGAGTATCACCTGACCAGTCCACACCTTGGCAGAATCAAGCTCCTCTCCACCCCTAGCCTGATGGCCTTTGATTAGCTTTATAGAGGTTGCAGAGTTTGGGGGAAGGGCTATTATTATTTAAGTTCTAACCTAAATGTCTTCTGAAGTTAGCTCAGCCACAAAGCCCAGAAATGATTCAGGGAAAGACAAGATGGGGGGTGAGTTAGATCAAATCTCTTTTACTGCCATAGTTTTCTATTATAACTTTGGCAAAGGCGATTTCGCCTTCTCTAGGAAATCTCAGGCAAGTTATACGTCACTCAATAATAATTCCAGGCAAGTGGGTTCTTTTGGAGAGCCTTGAGAGGCTCTTTAGTCTGTGTCCAGATTGGTTTTGGAGTGAAAGCAGAATTAGGTCACTGAGATATAGGAGCTGAAGGATGATTTAGGGACACATCACAAGTGTGTTGCTGGTCTCTGATGCAGCACTCAGGAGAGGCTCTGGTGCCTGGATCCCCCCACTCCTCCCCACTGGCCTGTCTTCACCTGCCTTACCCAACTTAAGACCCACACTGTAAGATTATCATACAGTTTAGCCAATAGACAAGGACATAGGTATTTCACAGCTGCAATTCCCAGGGAGTGCTCCCCATAGCACAAATGGCCTCAGGGTAGATATTCCACAGTGAAAGGTTCTGTGGGAAGATGGACTGGGGGAAAGTGGGGTTGAATTAAATGAAAGAGCTCCTTGCTGTGGGATTAGTGGGAGTCTTTAATAGGATTCTATGATAATGTGGCATTTTCCAAACATTTTAACCACAGAGTCTGGGGTGTGTGTGTGTTTGTGTGTGTGTGTGTGTGTGTGTGTGTGTGTGTGTTTGCGATGCATTCACATTTGTGGCTGGTGCTCTCTGGAACACAAACACACCTACAGCAAACTGCTGTAGAATGAAGGGGCAGAACTCGAGGGGCCAAGAGGTTTAAAGGGAGGGCCCCAGGGAAGACTCAGAGGGTTCTCTCACCCACGTTAGGTGACCTCTACCACAGCCATTGGGATACTGTTCCCACAGACGTGGAAAGCACAGCAAAAGTAGCTGAGACAGGCTTTGGCTAGGAGTGGCCTGGGGCCCTGCACATCTTCTGCCTGCCCCAGCAAGGCTCTCTGTTCTGCTGCTCTCGGTCTAGACATGGCAGGGGGTGGGGGGCTGCTTTTCTGCTGCTGCTCCAGTATGGTTTTCTTCCCATGCCCCACTAAGTGGACTAGCCCTGCACCAGCATCTCAATTCCCTCTTATGATGTTGCCTCCTGAGGACCGTCAGAGTCTCATTGGGGCCACCCCGTTGATTAGACAAGGATGGGCGCAGGGAGCAGCTCAGCCTGAGCAGGCGGAGCCTCACTCTCCAAGGGCCTGGGAGAAGGGCAACTCCTACAGTCACTTGATGCCACCATGCAGAGTCCCTGAGGTTCTGTAGCTTCTGTAGGGTCAGAGCCAGCCCTGGACATCACCACCAGGGTTGTTGAAGGAAGGAGGAACAGAGTGCATGACTGAGGTAAGCAGGACAAGAATCCACATTGGGAAGCCACCACTTCCTGAGTAATATTATTTCTGTATCAGGAAAGCAGGCTTTCAACTGTCCAATGTGCTCTGGAAGAGAGCACCTTTATTAAAAGAGGTGTTAGGGCGTGAGACTCACCTGCCATGCTTGCTGTGTGAGGGACGCTGGTCCTGGCACCTGGCTGCTGAAGTCTGGTTACAGATCAAATCTCATTACCATCAATACAACTTGTTGTTACACTTTTACCAACAAGTCTTTGCTTCAGGCAATTGTCTACTTACTCAAAGTAATATTTAAGACAATCAGAATATTCCAGTCCCATGAAATAAGTTGAACAGTCCCTTGGGATGTGTTGCAGTGGGATTTGCTAGTGAGATCACAAACACAATCATTCTGGAATAATAGTGAAAGCTGCAAAGGGCCTTGCAAAAGTTCCTTTTTTGGGGGACAGTTTGTTTGCTTAAATGAGAGCACAAGGAGAAAGGTAGATAATACCTGAGTGTTTCTCACCTGGGACAGGTGATGGAGTTATGTCCAAAGAAAGGAGAAATGATTGCCATTATCTAGCTTTTGTCCTATTTTTGGAAGGCTCTTTGCTGTCATTTGCATACCCAGTGGTAATTGATTTGTGTTATTGCTTTGGAAATATATCCTGTTTGTCATTTTAAATATAAAGAATGTGGCCAGGTGTGGTGGCTCATGCCTGTACTCCCAGCACTTTGGGAGGCTGGGGAGGGAGGATTGCCTAAGGCCAGGAGTTCAAGACCAGCCCTGGCCACTTAGTGAGATCCTGACACAGAACCGGGTGTCTGCTCCAGCCCATCTTTCCTTTCTCCACCCTCGCTTATGCCTCCTTGAGACCAACTTCTTTAATTCTAGAAATACAGATCTTATCAAGAAAGGCCTTTGCTGTGCAGAGGTTTAAGAAAATGTTAATTGTGAAGATACTTAGGTGGGGTTCAGAATCTTAGAAGTAACCTCAGACTGTGTTCCAAGTAAGGATTTGTAGTTCTAAGATGCTTATGTAGCTACTTATGTTTTCCTAGACTTTTTTTCAATTCCTAAATAAAAATCCTCAAGATAAGGCCTTGTCAGGAACATAGGAGGCTGTCTGAGTTTTCAGTAGCATCCTGCATAGCACTAGCTAGCTTTAATTTTCTTTTTAAAGTCACTCCAAGGCCTAGAGATATTTATTTTTCACTCTTTGGGGGAAAACATATCTAATGGAAAAGTCACTGGGAAGTAGCTTGTGTATTTACTGAGTTTCTTGGTGGGAGGGCACGTTGGTAAAATCCCTTATTTGCCTACTTGTTGCTCTTTCCAGGAACACGTGTCATTGCCAGATGCCAAGGGACTGTGTCTGGGGACAGTTGTTCTCTGTTTTCTCTAGGGTTTGACTCCTGGCAATTTCTACCTTGAGTAAAGAGGTCCTGCCATAGAACCACATGTTATAGAAAGGAAAGTTACTTTGGTGTTTTTATTCTAACTTACTGGGCTTTGGTGTGATGCTGCAGATAGCCAAGTGAGGAGGAATTTGTGCCTTTGTTTGTTTGGCATTGACGGCACATTTTCTGTATGCCAGGTGCTGCATATCCTGCTTTGGGGATTCAGGGTCATATGAGGTGGTGAGGCTGTAAGCCAAGAGTCCTAATTCAGTGAGATAGGGACCACCCAAAGGTGATCACCGGGGTTGCTGGCTACCTGAAGGCCTTCACGTGCAGTGGGGCTGTCTGCAGGGCAGGCCCAAGGGTGGAGACATTTTAGAGAAACTGAGGCTCCAAGGCTGTTATGGGGGTTCCTGCGTGGATAACGCTGATGTGTCAGGGGGCTGGAAAGCCCCACTACGTGAGCCCAGGAGCAGCCCCCCAGGGTGAGATTTTGGGCACTCTGGGGGCATCAGGGAAAGGGGCTGGAGTGGCTGACCCTGGAGTGGCAGCTGACATTCCAGAAGTACCTCTCCCTGCCCTCCTCTGGCCTGAGAGCCAAGTCTTGTGATGGTTTCCAGACAATGTTTTCATTTTTAATTTACAGTTTCCAAGGGCTAATCTCAGGTGGGACTTCTCATATCAACTCTAAGTAGAGTACACCCATTTTATAACTCCTTTATCTTGCTTACATAAGGACAACAGATAGCAGCCCCTTCACAAATTCATACCTTTGCTGAGAGGAAAATGCTGATAGGGCTGCATGGACCTATATTATCAGCTCCTGTTTCAATACTGGCATTAGGAACGATAAACAGTGATAGAAACAGTTACTTAAGATAAAGGCTAAGTTGGTCAGAATAAACCCCAAGGGCTGAACTGGGTACACCAAACCTTCCAGAGCCTAAGTTTACCATAAAGAAAAAAATAACCTGAGAAAGTTAATCAAGTGAAACCAAAAAGTAAAGAAAGGTGTGAACTATTTTAAAAAGTATTCTTCCATTTAATCTACTTTTTGCAGTCAAAAGCGGAACTCGTCCTCCTTGGCTTGCCCAGGCTGAGACCGACTTCAGCATTGGGCTTGGCACCCACAGAACGGGTGAGCAAGGAAGCTGGGGCCAGCTGCAGCGTTTTCAGCTCGGGTTTGCTGGTACCTGGACGGCTACTTCCTGAAATTACTATTTTCCCCACCCCCAAAATAATCTGTTTTGAAAATAACAAATGGGGCAGATTTTCCCCTCCAAAAAGAAATAAAAGACAGGTTTACTTTTGTGTATGTGATTTTTTTCTCTTTTGGTGCCCAAAATCAAGCCAGATGAAATAAGTGTGTGAGGAAGGGAGGGAGGGAAAAGGCAGCTGGTGTGAAAAGGAAAACATCCGAACTCAGATTTCAGAATCTTTTGATACTACTCATCTCAAGAGACTGTAGGTAAAGAGGCCACTTAAGAATGCAAATTAGCTGATGAACTATGACAAGACACTTAAATTCCAGAAAAACAGGTGAGAACTCTTGCATTTGGCCCCATCTACGGGGAGCAGGTTTAGAAGCACAATCTTTATGGTCAAGTGTTTCCTTAGAGACTTCCATGTCCTCTTATCACTCTCGTTTGATAGATTTGAAAGTAGACCTCTGCCTGGCGCCACTTCTCTACTCCCCAAAGAAGGCTTTTTTTGGTAATGAAATATATACATATATACACACATATATATGTGTGTATATATATATATATGTGTGTGTGTGTGTGTGTATATATATATTTTTGAGACGGAGTCTTGTTCTGTTGCCCAGGCTAGAGTGCAGTGGCATGATCTTGGCTCACTGCAATCTCCACCTCCCGGGTTCAGGCGATTCTCCTGCCTCAGCCTCCTGAGTAGCTGGGATTACAGGTGCACGCCACCATGCCTGGCAAATTTTTGTATTTTTAGTAGAGATGGGGTTTTACCATGCTGATCAGGCTGGTCTCGAACTCCTGACCTCATGATCCGCCCACCTTGGCCCCTCAAAGTGCTGGGATTACAGGCGCCCAGCCATGAAATATAATCTTAAAGTGTGTGACTTACGTCAGAATATTGATAATTTGCAGATCTTCTTGTGTTAAACAAATTTATACTTGCTGATATAAAATGCTTGGTAAAAGTTTCATTATCACATCTACTATTAACAGCAAACGCTGGCTGATGTTGACTGTCTCTTTGACCAGTGCAAAGACCAGGCCATTAAAAGACAGCTGCAGCCACTGGCCTCTGACAGGTGGCCAGGACTCACAAGTGACCTCAGAGATGGTTGTCAGCTTGCAGTGAACTCATCAGTCCAGATGTGTGACTGTGGTGCAATGCCCTAATTACATGTTTTATGGACTTTCAACTAAGCATAGATTTCTAAGATTCATTTTTATGAGCAGTTAAATAAAAGTGACTTAATAAAAAAGAAAAGTGGGATTTTAAAAAAATGTGGATCTATTCTAAAAGACAGATCATTTGGCTCTTTGGTTTGATTGATATTTGCTTCAATATCCAATATCAGCCAACCTTGACCTGGACAGTGAAGTCATAGACTCTTAACAGTCAGCCGTGATTTCAGAGATCATGTGGATGAAACTCTGTTTAATGGAAATCCTCTTTCATGACAGTCCTGCCTTGACCGTCAGCCTCGGCCCGGATGCAGTTGGGGACAAGGTTCTAACTCCCTCCAAAACTACCTCATCTTTCTTATTTGAATAAACCCCATTTCCCTGTAACTTCCTCCTCATTCTTTGGTTCTCTGACAGCTTCGGGGTATTTGAAGCCAACCTGGATTGGCCCCAGCCTTTCTAACACCTCCTTTCTCTAGTTTAAACTAGAAGCTCTCTGCGTGTGTCAGCTGCTTGTGACATAACATGGGTTTGAGACCCCCTCTTTCCCAGTGTCCCCAGCAGAGGAGGTCTCTAGAACCAGGTTCACCCAGGGACAGCAGAGCAGAGCCTTCTCTCTATGTCCCAGACCTCAATTCTGCAGTAGGAACACCTGCCCTGACACCCTCCGAAAGAATCAGGGTAGAAGGTATGAAAGCAGAAGGCTGAAAGAATTTCACCTTCCAACTTTGAGGACTAGGCCTCTGCCCACCCACCCCCATTTCATCTCGTCCTTGGGGGGAGCTGGCTGTACCTGGAGCTGGTGGGTCTGTGACCGAAGATCTGCTTTGTACAACAGCAACAGGCCTCCCTCCCTCCTCTTGCTTGCCTGGCGCAGAAGCGCTCACTATGCTTTATTTCTCTAAAATCTACAGTGGAATCTTCAGGACTGGTGACACCGAGTGGTCTCCTGGATATTTCCTTACTGGGCACCTGCCCACTCTGCTTTTATTTCCAGGGAATATCATCCTCAGGTAAAACGCAGTAGAGCACAGGTAACACTAGCTGATTTCTTGGTTTTTGAATCTGAAAAGCCTGGATTCTGGTACAGGACTCACAGTGGGCTCCAGACTGGATTTCTTGAGCTGGGAAACTGGACAACTGGAGGGAAAGTGGGCCCTGAGAGTGGTGGCCCTCCGTGGGGATCCTGTATTCTGCCCCTCATGCCCTGGGCTGGTGGTGTAGGTGGGATCTGGGGCTGAACTCAGAGGGCCCACCTTGGAGCAGGGACAGAGGAGAGGTCTGCTGGGTGTGTCTGGAGGACTGGGTTGGGAGCCTTGCGGAGGTATCTGTCCTGGAGCCATGAAACGTTTCCTGGGCACCCCAGGGGTGCATGGGTGTGGCAGGGGACAGGCGTGAGGAGTTCTTAATCATACCACAGCTAGGGGCAGCCAGGACCTGCCTGCATCCCAACCAAAGGGCCAGCAGGGCATCTCCACAGCACCCTGAATGGGTGGACCGTGAGGCCCCACCCACCCCTAGTCGATCCTCCTTTCTCCTGTGGAATCACTGGGACCCCAAGTTGGTGCAGGGCATCCCTGCTAGTCCAGAATGGGGCTTCTCATCAATGTCAGTTCACCTACAGAACAAAGAAGTTATGTTTTCTACACACTTGCAATTGGGAACTGAGCTCAGCACCCACTATGTATTTAGTAACAATCACATCTCTCCTTTCGAGTTAAAATACCTATGACGGGTAGGAGCAAGATGGAAACCACTGCTGTGCAGTGAGACCAGGTTCCTCCTAGGACACGCAGGAAGCCAGTTTTCCAGATGGCTGTGCCTCATATTTCAGGACAAATGCTAAGGACATGAGGGGTAAGGAAGAAATGCATAAGCTTTATATTCACTCACTCATTCAGCAAGTATTTATGGAGTGTCTGCTATGCCAGGAAACACAGTGATGAATAAAATAGGCAAGGTTGCCCCCCAACACGTGCACGGAGACTTCGTCTTTTCTGAGTACAACCACACCCCCAGGAGGCAAGCCCGCCGGGACACACATCCCGGATGCTGAGGGGAGGAGCTCTAAATGTCTCTCCTCGCATCAACCACTGACCTTTTACCTGCGTGTGCCCTCAGCCATCACTCTTGAGGAATGGGGTGGATCCTGAGTTCTACTTGCCAGTCCAAATGTTTTTTTCGTATGGGTCCTGCCACAGATTTCCTGAAGGTGTGTCATATTTCCAGTTGAACTTACTGAAGCATTCACAATCATGGGTGGGGCTAAAGTATATATTGTCGCTCTTTTCTTTAAAGACTGTGGGAACAGGCCCAGTGACCTGCTAAATGAAGAGCTGACATTACGTGAGGTGTGGCAGGGCTCAGCTTTTTCTTTCTTTAATAACAGCTTTATTGAGATAGAATTTGCATCCCATGCACCTTACTGATTTAAAGTGTGCAATTCAGTGGTGTTTAGTGGATTCAGGGTCATGTAACCATCCTCATGCTAGAGGTGAGAACATATTTATCACCCCTCAAAAAGGCCCATACCCCTCAGCCGCCACTTTGCCTTTCTCCCTCCCACCCCCAGTCATTGGCACCATAAATCTACTTTGTGTCTCCCTAGATTTGCCTGTTCTGCATATTTCTTGTAAATGGACTCAGACAAAATGGATCTTTTGTGTCTGGCTTCATTCACTTAGCCTAATATTTTCAAGGTTTATTGCAGAATGTATCAGTGAAACATGTACCAGTACTTAATTTCTTACCGTGACCAAATAACATTTCATTGCTAAATACAGCACACTATTTCTTCATTCATCAGCTGACGGACATTTAGATTGTCCTGAATTTTGCCTGTTATGGATAATGATGCCATTCATACACAGGTTGAGCATCCCTAATCCAAAAATCTGAATTCCAAAATGCTCCAAAATCTCAAACTTTTTGATCATGAACATGATACCAGAAGTGGAAAATTCTATACCTGACCTCATGTGATGGGTCCCAGTATAAATGCACAACACAGCTGACTCAGCATCCCTAGGTGAAAAAATATCCCCTTTCAGCTGAGAAATATCTTTCCATAATATGCCCAGGTTTCCCCCAGGACAACGCACCTACAAAGGGTAATACAATGGCAAGGGTGCAGACTAGACCCACCAACAGTAGGTTCTCCACAGGGCCCCACATGGGGCCTAGACCCATAATGTGGGCGGCTGGGATAGTGACACATTTGCTTTATGATGGTTCTGTGTACACACGTTTTGTTTCATGCACAAAATTATTAGAAATGTTGTACAAGGTTACCATCAGGATGTGTGTATAAGGTGTGTGTGAAACATTTGAATTCCACGCTTAGACTTGGGTCCCATCCCCAAGATATCTCATTGTGTATATGCAAATATCCCAAATTCCAAACAAACAAACAAAAAAATCAGGAAACTGAAGCATCTCTGGTTGCAAGCATTTTGGATAATGAGTACTCAAACTGTACAAGTTTTCATGTGGATATATGTTTTCATTTCTCTTAGGTACATCCAGATGAATGGAGTTGCTGGGTTATATGGCAACTCTGCCTTTAACCTTTTGAGGAACTTCCAGACTATTTTTCAAAGAGGTCTAATTTTCCATTCCCACCAGTAATGTACGAGGTTCTGCATCCTTGCCAACACTTGCTATTGTCTCTTTCTGATTGGAGCCATGCTAGTCATTGAGAAGTGGCACCTCAATGTGATTTTGCTTTGCATTTCCCTGATGGCTAATGAGGCTGAGCATCTTTTCATATTTTCATGTGTTTATTGGCCTTTTGTGTAGCTTCAGAGAAATGTCTATTTAAGTGTTTTGCCCATTTTGGAATTGGGTTATTGGCATTTTTATTATTGAGTGCACATATTCCAGATACAAGCCCCCTATCAGATACATGACTTGAGAACATTTTCTTTCGTTCTGTGGGTATTTATTTATTTATTCATTTTGAGGTGAAGTCTCACCCTGTTGCCCAAGCTGAAGTGTGGTGCTGTGATTTTGCCTCACTGCAACTTCTGCCTCCCAGGTTCAAGCTATTTTCCTGCCTCAGCCTCCTGGGCAGCTGGGGTTATAGGAGCCCGCCACCACACCCAGCTAATTTTTATATTTTTGGTACAGATGGGGTTCACCAGGTTGACCAGGCTGGTCTTGAACTCCTGACCTCAGGTGATCACTCATGTTGGCCTCCCAGAGTGTTGGGATTACAGGCGTGAGCCACCATGCCTGAGTCTTTTCACTTTCTTGATGGTATCTTAAACAAAAACTTTTAAGTTTTGATTAAATCCAATTAATGCATGTTTTCTTTTGTTACTTCAGGACACAGCTTCTTAATCATAAACACATAAAAAACCTTTCTGAATGTTAGTTACCTCAAGAGAGGTGGTGATAAGATTTTTAAAGTGAGATATTAAGTGTGAAGTATATTTTAAGTTTTTAGCTTAGAGACAAGAAGCAGTTGTTACTAGAAAGCAAATGTTTATTACATAATGGACACAAAAATACTTTTTTCTACTAAATATGAGAATTACCTCCACTGAAGGAACGTCTGATGAAAATCCTTTATGGAAACATGTAAGCATATTTCTGTCAAATTATCCTGCCAGAAAACAGTGGCTTTGACATCCATTCTTGGGTAAAATCAGTTTCTCTTCATTAATTTTATTTTATACCTCATCCTGGGCTCGTCCACACTGTTGAGAGTAGGGTCAGGGTTCCCTGAATGGTGACGTCAGCTTTCTTGGGTGATTTGGAGACTATTTGTGAGGAGCATTCAGGAAGTCAGCTTTTCTTTTCTGAATTGAGCAATGCAATAAGGCCTAGCAAACTTTGAAAAGCTTTGGAGGGAAATAAATTCATGGAAGTTCATCATCCCTGGACTGTCAAATTCTCCCCGGACAGAGCTGGAGAAACAGCCCCGCTCTGGGGCTCAGACCAACCCAGGACTCTGCCTGGGGTTGTTGTTCCTTTTCTTCTATAGAAGCGAAAGTTCCCAGGTTTGATAAGTATGACTACAGAACAAGTTGTAGAGAAAATGAGGCCTGCCAGAAGTTTCTAGATTCACTATACCAGAGACCTTTCTTTGAATGAACTTGATGATTGAAATTAAAGAGTGAAAAAAGTAAATGAACAAGTTCGATTTATGGGTGAAATTTTTGTTCTGAACCGTGTCCCATTCCAACTCCCCCAGTTCCTCAAGATGTGACTGTATTTAGAGACAGGGACTTTACAGAGGCAGCGAAATTAAAATTAGGTGACTAGGGTGGACTTTAATCCAATCCGACCGGTGACCTTGTAAGAAGAAGAGATTAAGACACAGGCACGCACAGAGGGACCACCACGTGAGGACACAGAGAAGACATCATCTACAAGCCAAGGAGAGAGGCCCCAGGAGATCCCAGTCCTGCCCAACCTTGATCTCAAGACTTCCAGCCTGCAGAGTTGTGAGATAAGTTTCTGTTGTTTAAGCTGCCTGGTCTGTGGTTCTTTGTCATGGCAGCTCCAGAAAACTAATATTCTTACCTATTTTTATGAACTTCTGTGGAGAGAATTTTTTCCCTTGGAAATGGAACATGGGACATTCATTGAAATGTTGATTGGCTTATATGGATTTCATCATTGTCGATTGCTTCAAGAAAAGGTGTTTATCTTTCTGGCTGAAAGCCTTTATAATGTGCTTTTATTTTTATCTTCACAGTTGATCATTAAAACAAGCAAGGCCGGTGGCTATTATCATTAATTACAGTTCACATGGGAGGAAGCCTAGCAACTTCCCTAAGACATGCAGCCAGTAAGTAGCAGAGAAAGGGCTTGAACCCAGGTCTTTGGACTTGACCCCCTTTCTCCCCTCTGGTCAAAACTGCATTCCTGGAACTTACGGCTGGTTATGTTTCTGGGAAAGGCACTACAAGTTGAAATGATGTAAGTCTAATCTAATTTATTAACAGAAAAGTTTTATAATGGAGGTTACAGTGTGGACTAGGTGTTTGATTCTTAAATTGTTACACAAAGAACAAAAATCCCATATGTGATCAAGCCCAGTCTGTGTACCTATATAGTACACAGTGAGAATTGGCAATATAATACCTGCTCTTATAAAATTTAATTTCATTTTTAATATAGTTCCCAGGAGAGGGTTTGTGCAGAGTAAGAGGAAGGGCTAGAGGTTTTGTGGAAACAGCTGGAGATTTCCTGATTTCCAGAGGTTTTGCCTGAGGCTGAGGCTGAAGTGACCCATGGGACAGATGCTGTGAGGGGAAGGCAGAGGTCCCCGAAGGCCTGGCACTGGGCCATTGCGTCTTTTCACCACTAGGGCCCATCAGGAGGCTCTTAGAGCATTGTGGGTACCTCGGGAGCACGGGAGCCTCTCTGGTTCAACCTTTGTTTGTGGAAGGAAGATTTACCTATACTTTGCTTTGTTGCCTGAGGACCAGGGTGACACTCAGGCGGCCTTAGTATAATAGAAAGCTGCTTTGCTCTTCTAGAAAACCAGGGCCCTACCACTTAGCAGCACACAAGGGCAGAACTCAGTACCCAGGAACCGGCTTGTGTGTGCACTGAGGACTCTCTGAGTGAAGATGCAACATCTAGCTCCAACCCAAAGCATCTCGAAAACACCGGCCTCTGCTTTGTGGAGAGGGCAGGAAAACAGGCGAAATCAGTGAGTGGCTTTCCCGTGGCTCTGATGGCCAAAGCCCCACAGACGGCTGTCCCGTTTCCTGATTCTCTACCCACAGCCAGCAGCAGCCTGTTTTCCCTCTTTCACATCTTCCTGGTCCCGCTGGACGTGAAATTTAGGGCATCTGTGTGGGGAGTCCTTGGCCATCTGCGTCTAGTACTAGTGAAACAGGAAGAAGCGCTTTTTCTTTTTTTTTTTAGAAAGTCCCTGTCCTGCGCCTGCAGCTGGAAGGAAGAGTGACCTGGCGCTGTTATTTTTAGAAGGTGGAGAGCTGAGTGAAGACTGTAGCCAGGGTCAGGGTCTGCTTCCCGTGATGGGGGTGATTTTTCCATGGAGGTCCAGCATTTCCTCTGGGCTCCCTCATTGAGGAATATAACCCACTGCCCTCTAGAAAAGGTGATCTGGCAGAAAGTGGCTTGCCACGTTGCCTGCTTGGTGTCCTGATGAGTCATCTTGTAACAGCCCTGCTAGAAGAGAGATGCAAGGCTTTCAGACAGAAGTTCACTCAGCCACGATCTTCACAATCCCTATACTCTGTTGTAAATACAAACAAAACCAAAACACAAGCCAACAAACAAAAAACTCCAAAAAAAAACCTTTGTCATTTTTTAAATTTTCCCCTTCATCTCCTCTTTTATAGAGTGCACCTGTCTGCCTAATCTATCTCATGTATGTACCAATCCATATTCTATCATCTCTCTATCTACGCCTGCATGCAGCCGTCTAAACTTGATAGGAAATCAGGAAAGCACAGATGTCTCTCACCCCCACATTTTCAGTGGGAAAAATACTATCTTGCTAGCTGTGAAAATATCACTCCATTGACCTTTTGACAAACCTTTGTGCCTGAACCTAATGACCCAATTATATCCTATTTTCTACAGCCCTGATGGGAAAAGGACGTGGGTTCTGTAAAGAGAGAAAAAGAGGATACAGCCATGAAATCATTCAGCTCCACTCCAGCTTCTCAGTGGAGATGAGACCAAACCATTCCTGACAGAAGAGAATCGCTTGTTTTCTTCTCCAGCTATCTCAGAAAACTGGTCTCCTCCCACGGTGGTTGAGCCGTTTGTTTTCTGGGACTGAGATTTAGCATGGTTTTGGGTGTTTGCTAGGCGAGTGCAACACGAGGGGACGAGGCGCAGTACTGAACTCGGCTTCTGATGTAATGTTAGCAAGCTGGATTGCATTCCATTTTACACTCTTCCCCTGGTCTAGATAAGATGCTTTAGGAAATGAACACTTAGCTGGCATGAGAGTCTAATAAAAGGCGGATGCTTCATTTCTCTGGCTTAATTATTTGATTGCCAAGGAGGCTGTCTTTCCCTACACCTTATTCTCAGCTGATAGCCTGGTGCCCTTGACTGTCCAAAACTGTTACAGGCCCACAGTCCGAGACAGGATTCTCATGAGAAAAAGTGCAGGAGGGACAGGAAATGGGACCCCAGGAGTCTGTTCTCATGACATGAATTCAGTGGAAACAATGGGATGGGTCCATTCTTTTCCAGTTTTCAGTTGACTTTCTTCTTTGATGATCTTTCTTTCTTCTGACCCTTCCACCCACCCTGACCCTCTCCCAGGGATGGGAAACAGGATATTTTCACAAAGCCTTTGTTCCTGGGAGGAGCTCACGCTCAGTCTCGGGTCAAACTGTCCCTTCCCATTCCAACTACTCAGGTGCCCATGGACTTCCTGTAGGAACATCTCCAGGAGTCCAGGCTTCCCTGCCCATATTTTATCTGAATGGGAGTAAAAAGCACCCTTCTAATTCATATAAAGTCTAAATTGCTTTTTGAAGTGGCACAAAATAAGATATTAAATACCAATTGAGATGTTCATTTTCCTTTTAATGTCAATGAGGACCTCATCCAAACTGTTCAAGGAAGGTAACCTTTGCATCTGAGGCAGAAGGCAGGAGCCTTACTGTGAGCTGCCTGCCATCCTGAAGAGCTTGCAGGAGGCGGTTGCCACCAGGGCATTCGTGGTGTGGACAGGAGCAGGGAGTTCAAGGATGTGATGATTGTTAACTTGTATGATGCATGGTTCCTGTAGCTGATAGAGGATGCTTCAGTGAGTCCTATGCTGCTTTTCAGCCTCCCAGCATCACCTGGAGCCCTGTAGAGCAGACAGGGCCACTCACTCCACAATGGCTAACTTGTCAAAGTGGACTCAAAGGGATTAACTTTCTTCATTCAGCTTCCAAATTCAGGGGTACTTGCTATCAGGATCCAAGGTCTCAATTTTTACAATGGCTACTTGAACATTTTTACAATAGCTACTTGAACATTTTTCTAGCTTAAAGGATTTCCTGTTAGAGAAACTCCACTTTTCTCCACCCATGCCCTAGAAAACACTCTTCATGACATTATCTCAATATCGGCCTCGAAGATGCAAACAGATCCTCGGTCTCTGTCCCTCTCCTCAGAGATGGCTGTGCATCTTTGATTTTCTCCTGCACATGCTGCAGGCTGCAGTGGGTTTGTAAGGTGACACTCTAGGGCTATCACCATGCTTTGCCAAATGAACGCTGCTGTGTAACAGTGCTCTACATACAAAGCTTCTTCCAGCTTCATTTTAGTTGGTTTAGAAACATAGAAATTCAGGATGAAATCCATCACCCTTATTCCTTGACTTGAAACACAGTTTCTGGTGGTTGAAATGGAAGACATTTGCCCTACCCCTAACCTGGGAGTAAACTCTTCTCCAAACAAGCGTCTTTGTAATAAGTATCTGAAAAGCAGCGGTGCATTTAAACGTTCAGCATACAGCTGAAAATATGAAAATCTGCAAAGACAGGTTTACAAATATCATTCACTTCGGGTTCAGATGAGATCAAGAGAATTGTCCATATCGCTCAACTCATCTCCCTGACTTTCTCCCCCTTACAATTTACTTTCACAGTTTTAGATGGAAAGGCCATTCTCCAGCTGCAGGTGATCCAGAGGCCCCACACCTGGGCACTGTGAGTTTTGTATGTTTATGGTCTTAACCTGCCCTATGAGAGTATACATATTGCAGTGCAACTTGTGAAACCCAATACAGCATTTTCAGAGACCTTCCTAACTCTTTCCTGAAGGGAAGTTATGATCAACTTCTGTTGAAGTGGAGGTAAACTTCTCTATCATCAGTCAAGGTTTTCCCTGCTGAAATGCTCCATACTCACCTGAAAGTTGGAAAGAGCCAGAGGAAAACCAGTGGAGGCCTCAGCATTGCCCACCCCTCTCAAGTCAGACCTAGTCACACAGGAAGAACATGCCTGCTTCTCTTCACAGGCACCGTTCCACCATAGGTTCAAGGCAAAGTTTGCTCCACCAGATAAACTGGTTGGCTGCAGAAAAGGAAACCTACTCCTGTTCATTTGTTTTAGGTCCATAAGTGGAGGTATAAGTCCCAGACTGTTGCTGTAGGAATCTCAGTAAGGGCTATGAGTGGCTCCGTTGCCTGTAACTCATTATTGCAGGAGCCACAGGTGCAGAGTGGGACTGCTGTTGCCACTGGCAGGAGAAAAGCAGTGAAGAGATGCTTGCCAAAAGAGTGTTCTCTAAAGCAAATTCCACCTCTCCTTCTTCTTTGTTCCTTTATGCTTTTTCTCACCCCAAGCTCAACAAGAGAGGAGAAGGAAAGAAAGGCAATATCCCAGAGCATCTTCACCATGCAATTTTGCAAGAACAAACGTGTTTTCCTTTTCACTAGGAAATAAAAAGGACAAATTAAGAGGCTTTAGGACAATGAAAATTTCACATGGATAATGAATGAAACATTTTTCCTCAAACTAAGGAGGGGTTTAAATAAATACTTTTTTGGCCTGGTGTGGTGACTCATGCCTATAATTCCAGCACTTTGGGAGGCCAAGGCAGGCAGATCATCTGAGATTGGGAGTTCAACAGCAGCCTGACCAACATGGAGAAACTCCATCTCTACTAAAAAAATACACAATTAGCTGAGCATGGTGGTGCATGTCTGTAATCCCAGCTGAGTCAGGAGAATCGCTTGAACCAGGGAGATGGAGGATGCTGTGAGCTGAGATCACGCCATTGCATTCCAGCCTGGGCAACAAGAGTGAAATTCTGTCTCAAAAAGAAATAATAATTTTTCACTTTTTCCAGTGAACTATTTCATTTCTCCAAAGCAGGCTAACACCTGCTGATGCAAACCTGTTCTTCTAATAAGGCTGATATTCCACAGGGTGTGCCTAGTAGAGTTGACAGTGGGAACAGGTCTATTGCAGACGAATCTGGGAGGGTTGTGAGATGTTGGCATCACTTACATGCCAACTGCAGCTCTGAGCATTTGAGAAGTGAGCTGTTGAAACAGGGTCTGTTGTGATGTGGGGCTGGGGACAGGGAGTGGACGCTGAGCTGAGGCTTGGAGGCTGTGGGTACCAGCCAGTACCATGGACAGGAGACTGAGTGGTTGGGTCCAGTTTCCTAACCTCAAATACAAGGATCCTAAAATAAATGTCGTCTACACTCCCTTCCAAGTGTAAGAGTCCATATGAAAGAAAAGTGAATGCAGCAAAATGGAGGGATTCTGGATGGAGCACACCCGATCATCTTTGTATTTATTCTCACCACTGCCCTGTAAGTGTGAAATCAGGTCAAAATGTTAAAAAATGTAAGGAGTTCCCATAAGACAATTTTTTGGTAGATTTAATCTACTCATGTGGAAAAATGAGAACATTTTCATGTTATCAAAGAGAGTATCATGAAATCTGTGATGCTATGAGAGATACATCTGATCTTTTACTTCATGTTTCCCGGCATATAACTTCTAAAATCCTTAGAGTCTCCAAAGTGATGTCTTTTGTATGCTAATGATGGCAGCCCTTAGGTACCTTCAGAATGGGGCTGGCCACCAGAAAGACCAAGGCAGGATTGGAGGATTGGGACTTTTAGCCCTCCCCACCCCATGCAATCTCCAGGGTTGATCAACCATGACCAATGGCTTAATCAATCATGGCTACATAATGAAGCCTCCTTGGAAACCCAAAAGAATAGGATTTGGAGGGCTTCCAGATAGCTGAACATAATAGGGGCTGACAGGGAAATGAACCAGAGAACTCATCCACTTGCCAGGAGGATGCCACACCCCAATTTCACAGGGACAGACACTCCTGCGCTCGGGGTCCTTCCAGACCTCACTCTGGGTATCTCTTCATCTGACTGTTTGCTTCTATCCTTTAAAACATAGTTCATAATAAGCTGGAACACATGTTTTCCTGAGTTCTGTGAGACACTCTAGCAAATTAATCAAACCCAAAGAAGGGGTCATGGGACCCACAACTTGAAGCCAGTTGGTCAGAAGTTCCAAGGTACGAACTTGAGACTGGTGCTTGAAGGAGGAGGGGGCAGTCTTGTGTTACTGAACCTCACCCTGTGGGAGGTAACGCTGTCTCCGGGTGGAAGCTGTTAGAATTGAATTGGAGGGCACCCATGGTGTTGGCTGCAGGTTGATTGCTCATTTATTGGTGGAGAGAAATCACCTACACTTACTCACAGAAGCCTTCTGTGTTGTTGATTGTTGTTTTGGTGTGAGAAGAGGACAACCAGTTTGAGTTTTTTCACGTTCAGAATCAAACTCCTGCTGATGCTCAAATCTCCTTAGACACAAGATTTCAGATTAGCCACTCTGGAGAATAGATTCTGAATTCAAATACTGCCCAGGTCACATACATCTTGAGACTGGAGCCCCCTGTATTCTTCTTATTCCATGCTTGCAATTAGTTAGAAGACTAACACAGAATTACTGAGAAGCTGCTATGTACTAACACTCCATTGAGCATTCTATGTTCATCACAGCGAAGAGCGTTTTGCACAGAGTACTGTTTTATTTGCACAAGAAATAGCTTAAGTAAAGCAACAGAAGCAACAGATGGCTCACATTTAGGGAAAAAGATGTTTTCAACTTCAGTGGAATGATGGGGATGGAATTCTCATAAAGTCATATTTGACAGATATCTTCCTCGTTTAACAAGTGGGGAAACGGACGCTGAAGAGGTTCCACTTCCACAGGGTCTACCTGGGTGGAGGGAAGTGGGTTCACATCAGAGCTTGGGAGGGGACAAACTGTTCTCAGACTGATAGGATGTTTGGGAAAGCCCAGGAAGGCTTCGTGGCAGAGGCAGTTTTAGGAATGTGAAGAAGAGATAGCTTTCCCAAATTTCAAGGTAATTGGTGAGAAGGGGTTCCCATGCAGCCCAGAAACCTGACTTCATCAATACAGTGAATTGGGAAGGGGTGGGCTCTATTTGAAAGGCATTTAAGAATCTCCTGGCTGAAACGAAGGCCTCGGTTTTGCAGAAGGAGAATAATGCGGTCTGAGTGACGGGCTGAAATCAAACTCTCCTGCTCTTACCAACTGCCTCACTATTCACTCAGTACTGTGTGTTTTAGAGGCAAAAAAACTGGGGACCACTGAAAGTAATCTCCCCAGTTTTAAAATACACTACACTCAGAGGTCACAGCGCCACTTTAAGTCACCACAAGATCTTAAGCACAGACAAATTCAGGCTGTGAATTCTTGACACTGTATTTTGTCCTAAGGAAGCCATCTAGACATAGGGTGACTAACGTCCTTGTTTGCCTGGGATGGAGTTGTTTCCAGGGACAAGGGACTTCCAGTGCTGAAACAGGGACAGTCCCAGGCAAACTGAGATGAGTTGGGTGATCCTGAAAGGTCACTCTCAGTGCCTACAGTAAACCTTAGATAAAAAGAAAGCAATGTGTTAATAATTCTCATGCAGAATTCACAGAAGGCAAGAGTATGTCTAAGAAAAGACAGACAGGATATGATCATGTCTACCTGTTTTATGCAACTCTGCTTATTTTTCTTGTTCATTCATTCATTCACTCATTTCAACAATGGGCATGTAGTTTCCACTGTGGCCTGGTGGCCCTGCTCAGCTCTGGAGTGGCAGCAGCTATGGTGCAGCAGGCAAGCCGGCCAGTGTCACCGAGCCCTGAACAGTTGCCTTTTACCCCAGGGAAAGAGTCGTCTTCCTGGAACCCATTTGTTTGTTTGTTTGCTTTTTATCACACACAACTTTCTTAAGCAACTGACTTTAGCAGGGTTATTTACTTATCTTTGTTTCTTTCTGGACTGTTTTTATATGCAGGTGGGAGAAATTTATTTTGCCAAAGACGGTCATGGAAGGCATTACCTGTCTGGCCAGACCCAGAGTTGCATTAGAAGCCTAGGTGCTGGCTGTTTTTGTGGGCATTGCATCAGCTCTCTGACCCCATTATCCTGGGGGTAAAGTTGAGAAATGATACACGTCACTTTTCTTCTCCCAGAGATACTGTGGATTCTAAAATAATATGCATGAAAGCGCATTATACTCTACATAGGTGCTCTCTGAAGTTCTGTATGTGTTTGAACCACTAAGATTTCACGAGGAAAATGACATATGCACTAGATGTTAAATAATATGTAAGATGCTTTGAAGCATTCTATTTTCTTATTTATGAAGTTTTTATAATATTAGATATATGTCTGTGTACTATGTTATTATATTTTCTTTTATTATTTGAAAGTCCTATTTTGATTTCAAATATATTTCATATTTAATTAATTTTTCTTATGATAAGAACTTTAGAACACTTATTTTCGGAAAACACAGAAATGTAAAAATAAAAAGCCTTTTCACCAAACACGAGCTGTGTGGGAGAGCTCTGTGCCTGTCCTACTGTTAGGCAGGAAGCCTGGGTCACAGCCCGTGGTCATTTGCCTCCACTGGGAAGCTGTGTCCTCAGGGTGGGCACACCTGGGTTATGACCTCTGCCCTCTGCCAGCCTATGTGCTTTCCATGCCTCCAGGCCTTCCTGTTCGTCATGGCCTCCAAATCTGGGCTGCCAAGGACAGAGCAGAGAGATAAGCAGGGCCAGTCATGCCAGTACGTGGGGGACCCGGGAGCAGGGGGCGTCAGGTGAGGGCCTGCTCCATCTCAGAAGCTTTGCTGGGGCTCCATTTATCTTTTCCTTTATGAATATACGTGGATGTGATTTGCAAATGAAAAAAGCAACCCATAATGAGGAAGTCCTCCTGTACGTTTAAACAACTGCTACTGCCAGTTCCAAAGGAAGGGCTTCCCTCCATTTCCCTGCCCAAGCCCCAGAGAGTAATTCACTAAGACAGGAGAAATTTTATTAAGGCGATTGTTTACAGAGGGAAGAGGAGCCAACAGGAACAGCACCCTGAAGCCGAAGAGCCACAGGCCACCTCAGGAAGGCCAGGTGCTGGTGGCCGCTCCCTGATCACCGTCTGTCCTGGGAAGATATGGATGGGGTCCCATTCATGGGGGGCTTGCAAGGAAAAGGGAGCTTCTCCGTATAAAGTCTGTTCCAGACAATAGGTGATCAGTCAGGTTTAGGTTTCCTTTTTTCTTCCACTCCAATCCACAATTATTTCAATTAAATGCCATCAATCTTTGAGATTCTCAAAGCACTTTAGAGTCTATGAATTGTTGGTCTTCCCACTACAATGAATTAAAAAAAAGGTTGAATGACTATAATCAGGCATGACGACATGTAGCCCCTTTTAGAGGTGAGATTGTTCATCTGCAGCCATAGCAGTTACCAGGGGAACAGCGCGGCCTCTAATTGCATGCTCTCCCCTAGCAGAGGGATGCTGCTATCTGAATCTGCTGCTCCATCAGACCATCTTCTGTTCCTCAGTTCATCTATTGAGACTGTCTTTTCCTCCAGAGTTTGCTTTTGGCCAATGGCTTCTCAACTTACTGAAGACCTCTGCCTTAGCTTCCCAAGACCCAGTAAAAAGACTTCTTTCCACTAATAAATTGCTGTATAAGTTTTAAGCATTTAGTTTCACTTTTACAACAAATGCTTAAAAATACATATAGATTATGATAAATTCTATTTTGGAAGAAAGAGTTTCAGAGAAGTTGGAGGGTTTGCCAAAGCCTGAATCTGGAACCTAGAAAGTAGTGGGGTGAGGTTTGGAAGCCAATTGTTATTCTAAGTTCTGTACTCAAAGCAGTGTTCCACTAGGAACCCCGATAGCCTGTGCTGTTGTAAGTCGAGACAAGACTTCCACAGTCCACTTTGATCAAAGTGTGCCAAGGTGCTAAGGGACTTGGGGTTGGTGTGTTGGCAGAGACCCAGACAGTTTCCATTGGTGGTTTGGACTTTATCTGGGGACTTTTGGAGCTTTCAACCAGCAGAGAAACATGATTAAGCTGCGCATGATGACAGTCACCCTGGCAGCAGCTTGGAGAGTGGTTACGTGGGGACTGGAGGCAGCTGGACTACCAAGCGGATAATTCCAGCAGTTCAGGAAGGACTGGGGAGGCATGCTCACCCTCAGAAAGTGACAACAGGAAAGGAAAAACCAGAGAGAATAAAAATCAAACACCACCAGCACTGATGAGCTCTAGAAGCTGAAAGTAGAGAGGAGTCAAAGCAGATGGCCAGGTCAATGCTGGATGACTTGGGTAACCAACAACGGGAAGGTGAGGGCAGAGATGCTAACTGTGGTTGTGGCCACCTAGGTTTGGGCCTGAACAGGGAATGGAGATGAACGGAGTAGAAACTGGAAATAGGGAGCTGGGAAAGGAGGGTGGGTTAGGAAGGTGCAGGTTAGACAGTGGTCTGCGGAGGGATGGTGACTGATTTCTGGTGGTGCATAGAGCCGTTCAGGGACGGGACACAGGAGAAGAGAGTTCTAGATTCTCATAGGAGTCTCAGCAGAGTTCCTCTGAAGTATGGCTTTTTTTTCGCAGTGAGGTTCGTTTAGTGCCTTGCCTTTGTTTCAGGATTACTTACACATTAGAGTTTTACAGACAAATAATTACTGCCCTTACATTAGCATTTGGGCCACCACCGTCATAGGGGTCCTCATTAAAGCAAATTTCATTTCAGTAAAAGAGTCGTGCAGCACAGTTCCCTGCCTGCTTCTTTTTAATTAAGAAGGGTTTGGCTTTCAACAGTGAGAAAGAGTAAATCGCTATCCTGAGCTTTCAAAACATCCAGCTGATCACTTTCATCTCTCTGTGATGTTGGTCATAAACCTGGTAGAATGACGTCTCCAAACAAGCAGAAAACATCCAGCTGCTTAATCCTAAACCAAAGTCAAACTCATTTTAAAATGAGAGAGGAAAGCTCTTAGAGGCAAATGTGACAGCCCCTCCCTTCTCAAGATCAAACAAGGTGATGTGACTTTCAGTATTTTTTAACTCTGGGCCTTAATCACCCTGAGAATAGGGGCAGCCGATGTTAGTCATGTCTAATTAAGATTCTTCCGTGCCATTTGGTTTCTAATGACGGCTACTGCACTGTTTCCCACATCGTGGCTGGTTAACCTGCCACCATCTATCATCAAGCGTTCTCAATTAGTAGTAGTAATTACAACTCCATAGTCGATAGCACTATAAAAGCAAGGCCAAGTAAACATCATAAAGTTATTAGGGATGAAAGTATCTACAAATCTAACAATATTATTCACAGAGGTACAGTGGATTCAGGATGTAATATGACCATTTTTCAAAGGATTGGAATGAAAAGTTGGGGACACTGGGAGTGGGTGTGATGGGGGTTCCGGATGAGATGGTAAGTGGGGTTACCAACAGGCCCCCAGGCCTTGTGTCACAAGTTCATAGGTTCAAAGTCGGCTGAGGGGTGGTGATGGAATATTTTTAGGTTTATGCAATGTATCAGTGAATGACTTTCAGCACCGTTCCCCATTCTCACCAGCTCTCCATAAAGTAACCCCTGCTGGAGAACAGGAACAAAACGAACTATAATGCTAGATTGTGAGCAAACACTAATCAATGTTTCTGCTCATGAGTTTATGTAAGGAGAGGAAATGAGATTGTGTCACCTAGACAACCTCTGCCCTTTCCTTGTGGGTGTTTCTTAACCAAATCAAACTCAGTCCACACCCTAGAAGGGCAAAGAAAAGGTATCACTGTTGGCCACTCCCTGTTCTATTCTTTCCTAAACTCACAGAGAATTTCCTGCTCTGGGGTTGTAAGTCTCCTTATTCCATGAGAATGTGCAGGTTTAATATCTATGGAGGGGCCTTGGATTGAGCTCCCCCCACTCTCCATCCAGGCACATCTTCATAAGCTGATTCAATACTGTTTGATGGTATGTGTGCTTGTGTGTGTGTTCACATACACACATATGTGATAGGTGATTATATCTACAGGACATACACACACAGACATATACATACATATGTCCACGTTAGCTCAGGCTGCTGTAACAAAATACCACAGACTGAGGGGCTTAAACCACAGACATTTATTGCTCTCAGTTCTGGAGGCTGGAAGTAGCACGACCAAGTGCCAGCGGGTTCGGATTTTTGTGAGACTTCTCTCCCTGGGTTGCAGACAGACCACCTTCTCATTATGTCCTTACATGGCAGAGAGGGCAAGTGGAGAGAGAGAGAGAGAAGGGGGGGAGAAAGAGAGAGAATGTGTGTGTGTGTGTGTGTGTGTGTGTGTTTGTGTGTGTGTGTAAGAGAGAGACAGAGAGAGGAGGGAGAGAGGGGAGACAGAGTGTGCACACATGCACAAGCTCTCTGATTTCATCTTCTAGAGGTCACTAATCCCATCATGAGGACTCCACCCCTGTGACATTATCCAAACCTAATTAAGTACAAGGGCCCCTTCTCCAAATACCATCGCACTGCGGGGTAGGGCTCCAACATATTAATTTTCGGAGGAAACAATTCAATCTCTAATGATTGACTGAGGACATTCACCTCAACGTTGTAGACTAACATAATATGGTTGTCTGAACTGGATTAACGTTTCTATTAGTTTAGTTCCCTGGGAACCATTTTTAGGCACTGAACAATTTATGTGTTCAGGCAGGTTTACAATGGACCGTCCTTGAGAACAAAATGATGACCCCATTCCCCCCAAGAAGTAAATTTGTCTTTTATCTTCTTCTCTGAATTTCTTGAAAATTCAAGAAATTTTCATGACTGCTTTCTCTTTTCTCCAGTAAAACAGGACCATACTGCACATTGCTCTCCCTGTCCCCACCCTCCATTCCCTAGAGGATTAAGCTGTTGAAACACTAGGACTATCTGCTGAGTGAAAAATTTAATATTTCTGTGTTTACTACATGCATTACCCTTCAGAAATATACAGCAGAGTCAGCCCACAGCCAGTCTACATTTGTGGTAAAAATACACCTAACATAAACGTTACCATTCTACCTCATGCAGTTCACTGGCAGTGAACACATTCATACTGTTGTGCAACCATCTCTGCCTTCTGTCTCCAGAACCTTCTGTTCCCAGGCTGAAACTCTGTACCCACTAAATGATAATCCCCTCCACAGTTCCTGGCAACCCCACTCTCCTTTCCGTCCTATGAGTTTGATACTCTGGGTGCCTCACATGCATAGAATGAATCACACAGTATTTCACCTTTTGTGGGTGGGTTATTTCACTGAGCATAACATATGCAAGGTTCATCCATGTTTGCAGCATGGGTCAGAACTTCCATCCTTTTTAAGGCTAAATAATGTACCATTAAAAAAAAATTGTTTACTCAGTCATCCATCCACTGGCAATTTTTATAAATAAAGTTCTTTTTGGAAAACAGCTGTGTCCAGTCATTTACACGTTGTCTGTGGCTAGGCAGTTACGACAGAACTTTATGAATCACAAAGCCAAAAATATTACAGAAAAAGAATTGTAACTCCCTGTTAGAAGAATATTCTAGAACAAGAAATTGTTTCTGATGAGAAAGAGACAAATCTGTTTCAAGACCCAACAGTCAAAATCCACCCACCCCCTCGCAGCACCTGGAGATGGACTCGCGCAGGTCCTGTGCACCCGCCTGGCGTCTGGCTCTGTGCGCCCCACCACCGACCACAGACGTCAAGGGGGGGCCACTTGCTTGCAGTGGCAGAAGGAGTTCTTTGCACATTCCTCACAGTGCAATTTGTCCCGATTTTGGACTTTGTTTTAGCCACAGGAGTGTGTCTGTGTGGCCAGCAGCACCAGCAGAGGGAACCCAAGTGTAGGGGCACCTTCTCCCCGGTGCATCTGCACACAGCCGTCCAGCTCTGGGTGCTGGCCTCAGCTGCCGGCACCAGGACCTAGCCGAGGTCAGCCTTGGCGTGTAGCGGAAGAAGAACTCCTGTCCTGCCCTGTACCTGGTGCTGTCTACAGTGACAAGTATGCTGCTGCTAATGGGTGGGGCCTGCTGGCTCTGGGCAAGGCTTGCCCTCTGTGCTCAGGTTCAATTCTCAGGGCAGCCTCCTGAGAAGCTGCTCTGCAGCGGCAGCCTTAGAAAGCTTTCCTAGCCACACACCACTAGTGACAAGCATTCCCAAACCCGGACAGGACCGTCTTAGGCTATTCCAAGAATTCCCTAAATGAAATTCCAGTGTGGAATGTGCTCAGGGAGGTATGCTAGAAAAGCATATTTTAAGATATAATTCACAGAGCTCTGGCAGCATTTTCTGTCAGTTGAGGCCATAGGGCATTTCCAGAATTAGAAAGAACTTGAGCTAGAATTCAAAGGTCGGCTGAACATCCTCACATGGACACACGTAGGGAAGCAAGAGTCTACCTTTGAGGACAATATGAGACGCTGGACATGGTTGTTGGAAACAAGCTAAATAATGGATTTGCTGTTATCATTCATAATTCCATAAATAATTGTTTTTTATTTAAAGTAATTAATAAAAAGTTATATAACGTCTTCATTTTCTTATTATGATCAATGACAGTTAATTTATAAATAGTATCAATTTCCTACACCCAGCGAGCAGCATGTTTAGTGCACATTGATGCTTTCAAGCTGTCTTTGCTCAGTCATTGAACCTCTGAGGACTTGAAACAGAGGACCTTTATATTTACAGTTTGTACTTGTTTTTAAAACGTCTGTTCTCATTGTAGGTTTGCCATGTATGAAATCTCCACAAAGAAGAAGACAGCAAAAGCATCAGGCTCCCAGGTTTCCTCAGCCAGCAGCATCATGCTTCAACGGGACATGTGATGGACTGTGTTCAGTCACCCACGGTATGCAGCAGGCCACCAGGGCTGGGTATTGCAGAGTCTTCCCAGAAAGGTGGGATTCTACTGTTGTAACTGCTAGAGTGCCCTGCTGACAAAATGAGATGGTTAATTCCAATAAGAAGAGCCCTCCTCTCCTATCCAACTTGGGGAGAAGAAAACTTCCCGCATCCAGCCAGCCACCTTCCAGAATGAGACCCACCCACATGAGCGGTGCATGCATTTAAGCTATTTTCCTTGGAGGACTGAGCTGTTGTATGAGGCATCAATGCTCTCTGAGCACCAGTGGTCACCCTCAATTACATGATCAGAAAGAGAGGCTAGGACTTTATTATGTAGCTTTATATTTGCGATTATAGCAAGCTCCCAGAAGCTCTGGGGTTTCATCAGGTTAATGAGGGTCAAAAACTGTGGCTCTCAGACCAAATTCATCTTGCTGTCTGTTTTGTAAATGAAGTTTTATAGGAACCCAGCCAACCTTACTTGTTTACATTTTGTCAATGGCTGCTTTGATGGCTGCTCTCTCTACAATGGTAGACTTGAGTAGCTGAGACAGACACCCTCTGACTCACAAAGCCCAAAATATTTAATATCTGGTCCTTTACAGAAAACGTTTGTTGTACCCTGAGCTAGGCTCGTGCGGAAGAGTATCTTAAGTTCATTAACTCCAGTCTTTGTGCAGGAGGTCAGAGAGCCCTTGCCTAGGCCTGTCCAGTTCCTGTGCAATAGTCACTCCTACCAGAGCATGTTCAGGAAAGGAAAATATTTGAAGTGAACATGAAAAGAAATGCATTCTATACTCTGTGTTTTCTAATCTTTTGCTGCTTTACTTGTACAAATGCTATTCTCAGCCTTCTTTCCATTAGGCGTGACATCCCCTAAAGTGACTGTCAGGTTATTTTATTATTTATTTATTATATTTTTTGAGACAGAGTCTCACTCTGTCACCCAGGCTGGAGTGCAGTGGTACACCCTCGGCTCACTGCAACCTCCGCCTCCCAGACTCAAGTACTTCTCCTGCCTCAGCCTCCCATGTAGCTGGGATTACAAGCACCCACCACCACACCTGGCCAATTTTTATATTTTTATTAGAAACGGGTTTTGCCATGTTGGCCAGGCTGGTCTCCAACGCCTGAACTTAAATGATCTGCATTCCTTGGCCTCCCAAAGGGCTGGGATTACAGGTTTGAGGCACTGCTCCTGGCCATTTTAAAGACCCAGAGACTCTTACAATTCAACAAAGCATTTCTTTTTTTTCTCTTTGGGCCCTTGGCCTTTGCTGATGCTTGCTGCTTGCCCTTTCCTCCCCTCACCACTCAACACTCCCACCTTTGTTGCTTCCCTCCCCCATGGATTGCATCAGCACTGACAACACAGACTGTAGCAGCCGCTAAGGGGAAAGAACGTCCGCAGAAATGGGGACCTGAATTTACAGGCATTTCACCTACAGAGCAATTGACTGGGTTAGGAGATGTGAATGCAGTTTCCATCTCTGTCGCCAGCTCACCACGTGACCCTCGGTCGGTTCCATGAGAAAGCGGGAGATATGAGTAATGATTTTCGAACCAGTTATTCCAGGTTCTAAAGCATGGGATGACACAGTCCTCCTGCATTTAGAACATTCCTGAACCGATCCCTGAACTGTGATTCTATATCTACAAGTAGTTATGAATGAGCAAAGTGATACCTGCATTTCACAATTAAAATATGAACATAATTTAGTGAACTGCAATTGAGTATCCACTGTGTTAGTGTATATTGCCCTAAGCTGTGATATGTAAATCTCAATATTTCAGCAGCTTCTCATACTGCTTGTGGTGGGTGGGGGAGATGTGCTGCTCCTCATGTGGCCCCTTGCACATGCAGACATCACCACCACGTGTGAAAGGAGAAGGGAGAAGAGGGGATGGCATGTAGGAGATCTTACCACTATGTTGGAAACTGACATACATCACATCCTTCTACTCACACTCTGTTTTCAGCTCACGTGGCCCCACACAAAGTGCAGGAGGGCTGAGCAGGAGAATTGATCTGTGAGTACTCAAGAAGAGAGGAAGGCCAGGCAGGATCAGCTGTACTCACTGTGTGCCCAGCATATGCCGAATGTCAAAGGGGTTGCAGAAATGAACAATGTGGCCCTTCTGTGACGATGCATCTTAAACCAGGAGCCTCCCTCTGAAGCCAGGAATTCATCATAATCTTCTTTACAGTAATACTAATCATAATTGGGGGTTTCAGCAACTGGCTAGTTCCTCTGATAGTTGGTGCACTCCATATGGCATTGCTCCAGATAAATAATATAAGCTTCTGACTTCTCTCCCCCGCCTTTTCTACTCCTACTTGCTGTAGTAGGTTCTGTCTCTTGCCATCCTTGGTTTCTCATCCTCAAGAAACTTTTCTGTAAAAAATTTTGAAATTCATTGTTGGGAAGGAGCCCGTGTCGCAATGAAGTGATAAGCATTCTCTTATTATTCTTTAGATCTCAATAAGTTTTTAATCTTAAACCATTGTGCAAGTTATTAAGCTCTTGTCTTTCAGCTTCAAAGCCACTCAACGAAGGGGAAGCTGCAATTCTGGAGGGCAGCAAAGGGACTTTCTGCTTTCTTTGGCGACTTGCTCCCTTCAGTACCACTCCCAAAGTCCTGGCAGGGGTGGCCAGCTGTGTTCTATAGCTTTTCTGCCAGGTGGCCAGACCAGTGTCACCATGCCCCCCTGATGTGCCAGCACGGCCACCCAGGCAGTGCTCCTCCTGGAGGGCTGAGTCCCAGCTCTGTAAGGCCCCCTCCTGTGAGCTCTGAGGTACTGATAAGCCCAGTGTCTTTTCTCTGTGTCCACAGTCCAGGGTAGTAGTTTCTCCTTGGAGTTACTAAATCTGGTTTACCAAGGGCTTCCATGTTGGCATCTTGAGCTCTGATACCTACATAACAAAGTGTCTGTATTAAATTTTCTCTGTTGAATGGACTTGTTTGATTTCCGTATTCCTGACTGGATCGTGACTAATACAGTCATTTGACAACTAAAAGTAAATGTTGAGTTTTGCATTTTATTAGTTTTTTTTTTTTTTTTTCAAGAGCATTCAAGTAGCATGTCATCCAGCTTGCTAACCACCCTGCAAAATGCTGGTCAGTTTTGAAAACTGCTAATAAGCAAAAATATTTTGTTTTCAACATATGAAATTGGTTCATTAGAATAAAAAATTCAGCAACTGTCAAAGAAGAATTAGTTGAACTGTTTACACTCGTAAACTGAAAGTTGTTTGTTGAATTGAATATATTCCAGATAGTTTAGAAAAGTTGAATATAAATTTTCCTATTCCCTTTCCTTTTGGTTTGAAAACTGAAATCAATTTTAATGCAAGCAATCTTATATTAATAGCCTTTATAAACTAATGCGATCTTCATGTAAGCACATAATCTTTATCCTAAAACTTAGATAATGACGAATGACTTCCGTATGTTTATTTTGTGCCATGCAGATGCTGTTGACATTGGCTGTGGAGACACGCCTCCTCTGTCGTCTACGTGTGCAGATGCAGTTTTTCCAACTTGTGTGTACTTTTGCTCAGCTCCTGTTTGCAGCTGCTGAGCCTTCTGTTTGCACATCCTTCTCTTCCTGGGATACGTGCCCCTTAGTATTCCCGTGGTTATGTCCTACACACCTTTAGAGGCACCTACAGGGCTGCCCTGGGATAATCTGTTGAGGTATGTCTATCCCATTAGACCATGAATACCTTTAGGTCAGGGTGGTATTCAACCAACCCTACGAATTGTGCGCCTGGCACTTTGCCCGGCCTTCAGATGCTCCATGGAGGTCTGTTGAATAAAGCAGTGGACAGTGGGTCTTTGGCCAGGTACCCCACTCACATGAGAATGGTAAGGCCCCTAGCTTAGTGTAGATGAGCTGAGGAGTAGCATGGGTTCTGATCAGTAGCAATGCTGCTGATCAGAAGGGTTCTGAGACACGGTGGCAGAATGTACGTGCGCTGCGAGCCCCATGTTCCACCAGAGTCCAGCGACAGGCGCAGAGCGAGTAAAGGACAGCGCCTAGCATGGGAGCACAGACTTACTTGGCCTCCTGTGGCCTCGTGTTGGGTCCTGAACGTGAACAAATGCTGATGGGCAGTGTGCACAGCAGAAATGTACCAGTGCCAGACTTCTCCAGAGGGTTGCTTTATCCGCCTCCAGCCACAGTAGAACCCCCACCCACCACCCATCTCAGGGCCTCTGAAAACACCCTGGGAGGCAGCTGGATTCTGATGGACAGAAACTGGGGAAAATGAAGTTTTTTTCTTTTGGTATAAATGGCCTATTATGGACAGCCCAGACCTGCCCCGGCTCTGTCTTTGCGCCGAAGACATTTGCCCTTGCCGGAGTCCCTCAAGCAACTCCTTTTATTGCCCAGAGTTTCATATGAGTAATAGAAGCTGTTTTTGCAGACAGCTGCTTTGAGGGTTACACATACTGTTTTAAAGTTGGTTAGGATTTAGAGAGGTATGACTGATATTTTTACTAATGTTAGAATTTAATTGAAAATACTTAGTTTATTGGCACTAGTTAATCCAAGTTATTTTTTCCTAGTTAAGGAACATGCCAAAAGCTGTAATTTGATCATTTTTATATGAACCAAAATAGATTTTGGCTTCAGGTTGGGAGGAGGGACAAATATTTTATTCCCTTTAAAAATTGGCCTGACAGTTTAACTAGCAAAGTTAACCGAAATAAGAAGAAAGAAATTTCATAGGAAAAAAACAAACTATGAAAGTCCTGAGATGTTTTCATAGAGACCAAGGGGCCTGGGGCAGCCATCGAAAGCCATCTGCGGCTCCCTGCATGCGGGCCTAGAGCACTTCTCTGTGTCCCAGGCCTTCTGCCCTGCACTGTGGAGGTGTGCAAATCTGCTGGTAACAGTGTCATCCTAAAGAAGGACAGGCAGAGCCCTTCCTCTTTCTGTCCCCACAGTGAGTCTCTGGAGGATAGTGGGGTCTGGTGTGGTCCTGTGCCCCCAGCACCCCTCAAACAAGCAAGAGCTTGATGCCAGGGCTGCCAATTTCCCTGCCCAGCCCTGGCCTCCTCCTGGGGCTATGTCTACCTGTTAGCTGCAGGCATGGGCTGAACCGCCTCTCTAACCAGCAAGCGTCCATTCATCCAGTGTTTACTGCCCCCACACCAGGCCAGGACCTGACTCTCCTCACAGGAAGCAGACTGTGGGGAGAAAAAGGACACAATCCTGTTCTGAAACATTTTACTGTTTAGTTGGACAGCTAATACATGCGCACAGTGACATTTAAATCACCCTGGAAGTTAAACAGCAATCCAGGACAATCATGCAAAAGATGCCCTAGGCATTGTACAATTTGCTGCCAGGTAAGTGGCCGAGACGCAAGTGATACCACGGGAAGTGAGGAAGGTGCCAGCAGCCTGTGTGAGGCTGCCACACGGCTCCTCCCCATGCGACTGTGTTGCTGAATTCTCCCACGCATGGTGAGCCAATGGAAGTTCCTTCATACCACACTCATTTCTTGATGCTAACTGGATGCTGTTACAGAAAGCCACTTTTGGGCTAGGTGACATCAGTCGGTCATCATCATCCACACAGTCTCCATCAGTACCATCGTCAGCGTAATCACCACCACCTCCACTAAACATTCACCTGTGGTGTGCCCTGCTGCGGGCCTGTGCACGGTCCAAACAGATTCAGTCATTCAAGATCAAGGCCTCAGTGCCTTTCCCATCCTTGTCTTTCTGGGCTAGCATGGGTCACAAGGACACTGTTTGAAGGACAGACTTGAATATATCAAGCATCGTTCCCTGGGCTCAAATTCTGACTCTTTCTCCAATCCATGTCATGGGGTCCCTGCATTTTAGCAGTGATAAAATATAAAGATGATACAGAATTGTGAGGTATAGGAGGAAGAAGTTCTAGTGTTCTGTGCCACCACAGGATGACCGCAGTTAACAATAATATAGAGTTTCAATAGCTAGAAGGAAGATAGGGAATGTTCCCAACTCAAAGAAATGATAAGTGTTTGACTGGATGGATACGCTGGTTATCTTAATCTGACCACTATATCTTATATTATCAAAACATTACTATGTACCCCATGAATATGTAGAATTATTATTTGTCAGTTTAAAAAATAAAACATATCAAGATCATATTTTTTCTTTCCCTACTTATAAGGATACGGCAGATGTAAATTACTAACAAAACAGCATTTGTGAAAGCTTGGCATTTCTTCTGCTTAGGAAGGGAAAGCATTTGATAAAGAAAGAGCATCCTTGTCCTTGTGGATCCTGAGACCTTATGGGTATTTTTCTTTTTTACAAGAGACACAGCATGAAAGCATTTTAACTAAATGCTTTAATAAAGATACCTTATACTCTAATGAAAACCATTCAAAAGCACTCAGTCTACCCAACCAAAAATGTGCTACACTTCCAATGAACATGCGTGCAGAAACGGAAGTGGGGGTGAAGTCGGCACCAAGTGGGTGGTCCACACAGCCTGGTGCCCTCACCGTGTGTTCAGAGGACTCAAGTTGGCTCTTTAGGTCGGGGATAAACTTAACTGCTGTCTTGCTGCATAGGAGTCAGGGTCGTCTTCTGCTGAGTGCATCAGAGCCGGCAGCTTGCTGCATAGGTGGCTCCCAGGTAGCAGCTGGGTGCCTGTGGGCCCGAAGCGGATGACACTTTCTGGAGGGACATAAGGTTGTTGGCTGTTCTCATTTCCCCCTGGTATAGGCCCTTTAGGGCTTTTACATTTGTCTAGCAGCAACTGTTTCGGGAAGGCCACATTTTTGAATTTTCTGCAAAGATGTTTAGAGGTGTTTATGTTGAATTGCCTGAAGAAAGTGCTTAGAAGCCTGACGTTGCTGAAATCTGGTATGATTTTTACCCTCATGTAGGTCCTGGCAAGGGACATGCTGGTGTGATTTGGCCTCAGTCTACCTTGTTTCCTTTCTAAACAGATGATTTGCAGTATCCCTTTATCTCCCTTCCTCTGCATCCTGAGTTCCAGCTGTCCCAGGGCTCAGGGCTTGGGAATATACACCCCTTCTTCTGCCTCTGGTGTCACCCACTGCCCCCACTCCCTATGTATGCAAGGACTGCCCTTCTCCCACCCCCCTCCCGTTCCTCTATCCCTGGGCTTGGCCGCAGCTTCCATGATGGCTTACCTGTGTCCAGCTGCCTTTCTAGCACTTCCAACACCTGGGAAACCAGTTCCCTCCTCCACTGCACTGTGAGCTTCAGGCAGCTGAGGGCTTTCATCTGCACTCCTAGCTTCACCAGCTCCTGCAGGTAGGAACCCCATACACACTAGAGCTGTACAGGCTGCCTCTTGCTTGGCAGTGCTCAGTGCCCCCACACCAGGCTGGGTCCCTTACCTAGGCTGTTAGGTAGCACCATGCCATACATCTGGGGCCGCCAGTGGTTTCTGGAAGGGCACTAAGAATACTGACCCCTAGGCCCTGTAAGGAGGTGTGGTGGGCACAGGTACTTGGAGGCTGAAAACAGCTGTGAGCGTGGGTTTGTTCTGTGCCTCCATCCACTCCCTTCCTGCAAACAGGATGGATGCGGAAGTGTGCTCTCTTTTCATTCTCCGCGCCCCAGAGGAAGAAAAGTGCAAGGAGGAAAACATGGAAGATTAGGCTGAGCAATGCATGCAGGGGTGGGAGCTTCACATTTCCTTCATCCTCTTTCCGCGCCTGGCATAGACAAGGGTGCAAAGGCCTGGGCCATGGGCTGCTGTTCAGAGCTGGGCAGGTGGCTGTGCAGGTAGTTAATGGACTTCTGCATAATGAGGAGACTCCCCAGGAGGAGAATCTGTAAGGTATTTTTTTCTATTGAAGATATAATTTCTCCTTTCTTTCTCTCTCACCTCAGCTTCCCAAATAGCTGGGACCACAGGCACGTGCCATTGTATCCAGCCTCTCTCTCTTCATTTTAATTTCTCTGTAACGAGATTTCTTCTTTATCTGATGTACAAACTTACTGTAGGAGTATTTCCTCCCCGACTCTGTAAAAAGTTATCATTAAAGTGGGGCATCTTAAACAAGATGCCATTTAGAATCAAGGAGATCCTTGTGCCATCTTCCAAGCAGACAGGCTGTGGCTTGGGAAGACGGCAGCCATCTCTCTTGGCCTCTGTAACTAGGCTTCTCCTATCAAGGTGAATCTTGCGTAATGAGAGCTAATGCAGGTGTCATGGCTGTAGTCTTGCTGTGTTTACAGCAAAAAAGTTACGCACCTCTAGGAGGTGCAGTGGAGCCTCCAGAGCCCAATCCTCTAGGGCTGCCTCAGGACAAGGTGTTTTACGGAGTCAGTCTTAGCTGAGGTTCATACAATTATTTGGATATTGAGAATAACCCAATGAACTTGTATGCACACAGACACTTGCGTTCAGCATTTGTGCATTCCAGTTCAAGGACTTTACCTACCTTAGCCCTCCTTCTTCCAGGGACCCTGAAAAGATGATGTTATTCACATTGAAGTTATGAAACCGCAGCTACAGAAATGGGGAACTGACCTCAAGCAGTGACAGGCGATTGAGCATCAGTGCAGAAGCCCAATGGCTGGACCGACCCAGCATTAAAAGGTGGATGAAGAGTGGAAAGAGAACCTGCCTAGGGATTTACAGAGCTGGGGTGGTTGGGTTCTTTCCAAGCTCTGTCAATAGATGTTGGCCTGACCTTAAGCATGACATCCAACATATCTGAATTCCAACATACGTTGGGGGTTGCTAATGATTGCTCCACCGCTATGCACCAAGTACTTTCCCAGGTGCTTTTCTGGAGAAAAACAGGTGAGATGCTTGTCCTCATTGGTTTAGCTGAGAGAGAGAGAGGAGAGAGGGAGGGAGGGAGACTATAACAACATGTACAATAAGTAAGTAAGTGGTGCAGTAATATTAAGTAAGAGATCAGCAGACATTTCCCACTGCTGTAAGGGTACGTGCCAGCCCCAGGCTGGGCTTTGCCGTCCCCTTATTTGAAGATGAAAATATGATTGGAGCATTTCTTTTAAACTCCCTGTGGTAATGAGCTAGTGCCGGATTTTAATTTCAAGTACTTTGCAGACCAATCGTTTTGTAAAATACAGTAACATGAATCATTGGAAAATGAAATGAAGGCACACGAAATACAAGCCACATTGTTTTGTCATGAGATTCCAGACATGAAACTGCTGTGTCCAAATGCCCTGCAGCAGTAACTCCTTCCCCCTTCCCCCCTGCTCCTTGTTCTTCTTTCCCAACTCCATCCTTTTCTTCCTGCCTCCCTTTCCCCTTTCCTTTCAATGGGTCAGAGCTTTGGCTCTGCACCTGACCAGGAAGAGGATGTGTGCCTGTGGGTCTAGCTTTTAGCCAGCTTAGTCCAGAGACTATTACACAGGTGAAATCCAGACAATAAACAATTCCTTTGAGATGATGAGAGTTGATATTTCACATTGCTGGAGAAGGAAGTTACATATATGGAAAGAGGAATGAGTAAAAATAAATCCTAAAGCCTTGGATGGGATTGCAGGTATTGTTGTCAGCTCATGGTACTTAATATATAGAGGTAGAAATAAAACATACGTGCATATGTGTACATATGCATATACAATGCATGTGCATATACATGTATTTTCTAGTACTATCTATGCTGCTAGGGTGTGGAAACCATGATGCCCTGGCAACAGTGAGCACACCTGGTACCCATCACTTGTGTTCTAAACACTACACTCCACTTAAAAGAACCAAGGCTCCTCGGAGCAATGGCTGACTCCAGAGTTGGTCAGAGAAAATCCTAGAGAGGCTTGGAGAATTTATTTTGTGCCAGAAAGTATGGAAGTGCTCAAAAAGTGATGTGGGCTTGTTAAACCAGTCCAGGAACCAGATCAAAGGCACTCCCACTGACCAAATGGAACACTTAAGCATCAAAATAATAGTGAGTTACAGTTTGTAACCCTTTGAGCAAAATAGGAATTCATGAGTTCTCATTGATACGAATGAATAAATGGGAGAGAAGGGAAAAGTCTACCTTCTTGTTGAAGTCTCCAAGCTTTTCTCCACAAAATACTCATCATTTCCTTATCGACTAATGAGTATCAGAAACTCATTACCTAATTTCACAGTGGAGAAACCTACCAGACCACCTCTAAACCACATGATTAACTTCACCTACCAATAGGACACACTAACCTTGGGTGCCTGGTACAGTTTGGATGTTAACCCTGCCCAAATCTCATGTTGAAATGGAGTCCCCATGTTGGAGGTGGGGCCCAGTGGGGGGTGTTTGGATCATGGGGGCCGATCCCTCCATGAATGGCTTGGGTCATCTCCTTGGTGATAACTGAGTTCTTGCTCTGAGTTCAAGAGATGTGATCATTTAAAGGTGTGTGGCATCTCCCTCCAAACTCTCTCTCTTTGCTTCTGCTCCTGTCATGTGAGATGCCTGCCATGACTGGAAGATTCTTGAGGTCTCCACAGAAGGTGAGAGATGCCAGCATCATGCTTCTTGTACAGCCTATAGAACCAGGAGTCAGTTAAATCACTTCTTTATAAATTACCCAGTCTCAGTTTTTTTTTTTTTTTTTTTTTTTTTTTTAAGACAGAGTCTCACTCTTGTTGCCCAGACTGGAGTGCATTGGTGCAAACTTGGCTCACTGCAACCTCTGCCTCCCCGGTTCCAGTGATTCTCCTGCCTCAGCCGCCTCCCGAGTAGCTGGGATTACAGGTGCCCACCACCATGCCCAGCTAATTTTTGTGTTTTTAGTAGAGGCGAGGTTTCAGCATGTTGGCCAGGTTGGTCTTGAACACGTAACCTCAGGTGATCCGCCTGCCTTGGCCTCCCAAAGTGCTGTGATTATAGGCACAAGCCACCACACCCTGCCTCAGGTGTTTATAGCAACACAAGAACAGCCTAACACAGCGCCCACAGATGTGGTACACTGAGAAGAGCATAGTGTCATTTCCAAGGAATTCTTGCCCAAAATGCACAGATGACAAAGTGACAAGTCCAAACCAAGGAGCGTTTTTATCCAGTGGAAGACCTGTATTCAAAAAACAAAGTCAAGATTGTGAAAGACAAAGTCTTTGAACCTGTTTCGGATGGAAGGGGTTTTGAGTTGTGAATGTATGGTCCTGAATTGCACTTTGGACCTTTGAAAATTCTTGTCAGTGCCTTTTGGGAAACTTGAATGGGGGTTGGAGATGTGATGAGACTATATAGAGCAATGTAAATGCCTTGATTTTGATGGCTGTACTTAGGTTATGGAGAAAATGTCCTTGTGTACGAAATACACAATGAAGAATTAATAATAACAGATAATGCAGCGTCACATCAGCAACTTATTGGATGTTTCAGGAGCACCCTTGTGTACACAACCACCACCCAGCGCCCTCCTCACACACAGAATGTGAACGTAATGAGATAAATGTTAACAATCAGGGAGCCCTGCTGAAGAGTACACAGAAGAAAGGAAGCTCTTTGTACCCCTTTTGCAACTTTTCTGTAAATTTGCAGTTATTTCAAAATAAAAAAGTTAAAAATTTGCTAGAAAAGTTTCTAAATATTTACTCTCAGCTTGTGCTTAAGGGTGGTGGCTTATGGTTCCTGCAGAGGAACAATCTGACAACACATGGAGCGACCTGAGTTTGCGTGTTTCTAACCCGCTGGCTGGAGTCCAGCAGGTGCTGGCGCTGCCTGCGTCCTGATGTGGCAATGAGAGCTGCTTCTCCTGATGATTTCAATCCTGCAGCTGGAGAAGCCCCCATGAAATACCCCTATCAAGGTGAATGAGCACTAGAGCCATTTCCACACGAGACATCCCTTTCTCCAGCTCCTAACACACTTGATAACACCCACAAATGCTAAGGGAGGTGTTTTCTACAGGCTCAGATGTTCCTGGCATAGAAATCTGACCAACAGAGAGTGCCCCTGGGCGGGGCCAGAGCACATCCCACGTCCTGGGCCCAGCCCATCGGGAGACGGAGGCAAAAGGCAATTTGGCAGAGAAGTAACCTATTGTTAAGGTTGTCTGGGCGTCCTTTTTGTTTCATTACCTGTGTTCAATTTCAACTGTTTTATGGAGTTACATGTGTGATCCTTCTTATTAGATTCTTAGAAGGCAGCTTTGCTTTATGCAAGAACACCTGTCTATATGAATGTTCATAAATGATTTTTAACAGGTTTCAAGCAACCTTGGGCACAGCTGGCCGGAGAGCTCCGGTGGAAGGGGCCAGCTGCTTGGCTGCCAGAATTGGAACAAGCACAGGACATGTGCAGCCACTGTAAACAAGAATGAATTTTCCTTAACCTTTATGAGTCAAATATTTATTTTTGGAATATTAACAAAATCAAAAGAATTGCCGTGTTCTTTTAAGTCAAAACACACTGACGTGCAGCTTTTAAGGAATTTTATTTAGTGGAATAGTCTTAAATTGAAGCTAAAACAAATTCAGAAACACTGGAGATTTCTTTCCCAGTATACAAGCACTGAAGCAACATTAAAAAAATCTTTAATGCTCTATAAAAGAAGTAATGAAATCCCTCTTTTCATAAACTGTCCATCAGATGATAAGCATACTGAAAATTCCCAAGTATGCCATGGATAGAAAGCTCTTGGTGTGTGGCATTGAACGTGAGCATGTGTGTTGGGGGGATGATAGATGTAAGCTCCCTAACTCCCCCCTCCCTTTACCCTTTCTTTCTCATAAGCATGTGTACGTGGGTAGGGACAGACAGGAATTGCTGGCTTCTTAAAAAAGTATTTTTGACACAGGGTCTTACTCTGTTGCCTGGGCTGGAGTGCAGTGGTATGATCATGGCTCACTGCAGCCTCGATCTCCTGGACTCAAGCCATCCTCCCATCTTAGTCTCTTGAGTAGCTGGGGCTACAGACCTAACATGTCTTGCTAAATAATTGCTTTTGGTAGAGACAGCACCTTGCTTTCTTGCTCAGGCTTGTCTCACACGCCTGGTCTCAAGGAATCCTCCTGCCTCCATCTTCCAAAGGGCTGGGTTACAAGTGTGAGCCACCTGGCTAGAATTGCTTTTTTTTTTTTTTTTTTAATTAAAGTCTCCCCCTCTGTCCCCCAGGCTGGAGTGCAGCGGCATGATCTCAGCTCACTGCTACCTCTGCCTCCCGGGTTCTAGTGATTCTTCTGCCTCAGCCTCCTGAGTAGCTGGGATTACAGGCACATGCTGCCATGCCCAGCTAATTTTTGTATTTTTAGTAAAGACAGGGTTTCATCATGTTGGCCAGGATAGTCTCGATCTCTTGACCTTGTGATCCACCCACCTCAGAATTGCTGTTTTAAAGCGGCTAGGAACAGACCTATGGAAGAACTCTTTTTTCTGGAGCAGGAGTGAGGAGAAGGGTAAAGCTGTCTTTTGCAAACTCTGCAAAGCAGCATTTCTGCATGTGGACTGTAATTAAAAAAAGAAAAAAAGAGAGAAAGAAGAACAAAAATATTGCTCATTTTGTCTTACAAACAATTTACCTCTTTCTTTTGGGCTTGTTGTGATTGTGTTTTATGGAGAAATCTGCATAGAGGTGGTCTTAAGTACAAAACACCCAGAACCAGCTACATAATTTGCAGGGCCCAGTGCAAAACGAAAATTTGAGGCCCTTTGTTCAAAAGGATTAGAAAGTTCAAATGGGAATGGCAGAGTATGATCCAGCCCAGGGACCTTTTTGGAGTCACTGGCAGCATAGGTCACCCGAAGGCAGGAAGCACCCCTCAAATGTGGAAGTGTGTTGAATTGTAAGCCTGAAAAGCACAATTTAAGTTAGTTAGCAAGCCGAGTGTTTCCAGAGTAAGCAACGGTTTATGACCACATCACCACTGAGTAGGAGTTTTAATTTAAGCCTGTCGCCAAGTTCAAGTAAAAGTTACTATTTTTAAACCAGTAGTTGGACGGATTCAGAGTCTAAATGAAGGGATTATGTGGTAAGAAATTTTCAGAACCATAATAAGTCTCACAGTTTGTGAAATATAAGCCTCTCTTCTCCTTTGTAAAATAGAAGGAAGGTATTTGAAAATTTCAGAGCTGCAGACCCCCACCAGGGGTCATCAGAAGCCATCAAGTCTGACATCCTTACGGCACAGGTCAAGGAAATTAGACCCATGAAAATAAATTAACCAGAAACTTGAATCTGCGACTTGTGATTCAGTATTTGCCTGTGTACTACATGAAATTCTTTTCTATACTATTTTTTCATGACTCCAGAGTGAAAGACCAATCAGTGGAATGAATTGATAAGATCGATTGACAACTGGCGTGAGTGCATAAATCACTCTGGTCTCATGAATGATGCAGCTGGGTCTATCTATCCAGCCAGCTTTTCCCCTACTCCTGGCAGGCTGCTCTGGGCAGGGTGAATACTTATTGATGAGCATATGGGACAACAGAAAGTCTTCTCTGTTGCTGGTGGAAGTGTAAATTGGAACAAATTCCTTTGTAAAATAATTTGTGAGAGTCCAGTGACAATTCTGCAACATAGCGATTCTCTCTCTAAATATTTACACTAGGTAGAATCTCATACATGTGCTCCAGGAGACACTTAAAGAATGGTCATAGCAATATTCTTTGTAAAAACTCCAAACTGGACATGACAACCCAAATATGTACAGAGAGTGGATAAATATATTTGGTATATTCATACTTTCAAATGCCACATGGCAGTGAAAAATGAATAAATTAATAAATTATAGCCAAACAGATTGATGTGGATGAGCTTCAGAAACACAATGTTGGGTGAAAAAGAAGTTACACAAGAATGCAAACAGCATAATCTCATCCGTATAAAATATATGCAAAACTAAACAACATTGCTTAAGAACACATACATAAATAGAATATCAAGAAAATGGTAAACATAAAATCCGTAATAATGGTGACTTCTGGCAGACATTCTCTCTCTGTCTCTCTCTATCACTATCATCTATCTACCATCTGTCTATCTATGATTTATCTATCATCTACCTGTTTATCATCTATTAGCTATCAATCTATCAATCATCTATCATTAATCTATAAGCTATTTATCATCTATTTACCTGCCTATCTACCTACATATCATTTATCTACCTATCATCTGCCCGATTTTCCTTTGTTAATGGTATGTATTTCCTAAAAAGTATGAAAAAAGACTAAATGTAGAGGACATTGCCCCACAATGGCAGGTAAAATTTCATGTTGAGCCTTCTCCTTCATCAATCCAAGATTTTCAGAGCATATTTAATAATCATGAACAAGAAATATATAATAAGAACACAATGTTTTTATCATCTCAGCAGTTTATCCCTTATCTTAATTGTATCATTTTGGAAATTGTGTTTGGCTGTATTGAACAGAAAATTCCATAACAAATGGTTATAGAAGATACATATTCATGTCACATGAAGAAGAAAATAAGCAACCAATGTCATTAGGGATTCTAGCTCATTCTAAATCTCTTTTCTAGGGATTTTGTAGCCATTCGAGGTCCACAGGGTGTGAGCCTTTGTGTTATGTGTGCAACTTGGCTACTGGCACTCAAGCCATCACATCCACGTTCCTGGCTCAAAGGAAGACTGGGGCAAAGGGCAAAAAGGACAATCTAAACAAATGTGTTCACTTGTAAAGGCTTTCCCAGAAGTCTCACTTGGCCAGAACTGTATCATGTGGCCACTGTGAACTACAAGAGAGGCAGAAAATAGAGCTGACCACATAGGTGTGCTTAGCCCTCAATAAATAAATTTTAACAAAATTAAGGTCTTGTTATTAAGAAAATGGAGAATGTCCAGACTGATGTTCCAAAACAAGGAGGTAATTAGCCATCTCTGCCATGCTAATTTATTGTTTCTGAATAAGAAAGTTGAAATACAATAGTAATTCTGAAATGAAATAAAATTATTTAGGCTATAGTTAGTAAATATAATGCCATGAAGGTAGTAACTGATTCTGATCACCAAATATGGTAGAGAAATATTCTTTTTTATTTTAAACCTCTGAGATTTGTTTTTTTTTTAATTAGTTTGTTATCAAAGCACTGATACGACTATATTTAATTTGACCTATATTTAAATTTTATTATATAACTATATATTACATAATGATACATTTATAATTATATAATCATATATAATTAAATTATATATTAAATAAGGAATTATTTTTATATTGATATATATTAATTATATAATATGCAATATAATTATATAGTATATATTATTATATATTAATACATAATAAATCTTAAATTAAATATATAAATAAATATATAATTATACAATTCTATATACTATATAGAATATATAGATATAATATATAATTATATATAAATTATTATATATTATAATATATTTGAATTATATTAGTTTTGCTATATTTGATGATGCTATATTTAAATATTACTGATATATTAAACTCATATTTATCCAGAATAAAATGTTCTGAAACATTCAATACATATTATATAATGATCATTTCTACTGTTTCCTATATATATATTTACTGCACTCTTTAAAAATAATAATTTATTATATAGTTATACAGAGTTATAGTAAATCAAAATAATTGTTCAATTAGTTGTATTTGCATTTCTAGTATTGTTCTTACATTTTATGTAATATCTTTAATGAGAGATGCTGCATTTCTTTTAATTGTTGAAGCCACCAAAGCCCTCTCTCTTTCACATATATTTGAAAATATTAAAGAAAACATTCAAAAATTAAATTCTGTTTCTCCTCTGTGAATTTTTTTAAAAAAGGATTTTTTTTTTTTTGCATTAAGAAGAAAAAAGAATTCTTTAATACTCTGGATTATTGCACACAAGTTGGCAAATCAAAATTCCATGGACCTGGCTGAGAATTCAGCTGCAAGATAAACAAAGATCTAACACATACCCCCCACTGCTGAAAATGAATTCTTTCGAACGGGAACAGACCAATGCCCGTCACAATGACATCAGCTTATTGTAACCTTCCCTCCGTGTAGACAAAATAAGCGATAGGTCTTTCAGATCTGCCCAAACCAAAGCCATGAGTCATCATCCCTGGGCCACCACATAAGGGGGCCACCTTGGAATAGCATCTTTCAAACAGATCGCCCCCCAAATTCAGGATTAACGTGCAGTAAACAGATGGATGCTGGCGCGCCTGCAAAGAGATCCGGTCCCGCTGCTCCCCTGCTGGGCACACCGAGGTAGCCTGAGGGTGAGGCAGGAACTGGGGGTGGGCGTCCGGGGCTCCCGTAGCCCGAATCCATGGTGATAACTGTTGTGAACAGGACCATTTTTATGGCATCTTCATCATTCTTTTAAGATCTAGTTACACATTTCTCCAGCTTTTTCTATTCATTATATTAATATAAACTTGCAGAGTTTTGAAAACTGAGGATGAAGTTATATTTTCTTTCTACCTTAAATATCTCTTAAAGAAGCCAGAAATGAATTAAAACAAAACAAACACAAACACATCTATTGGTATGTGGGGCAATGGAAAACGTTTCTCTGAGTGTCCTGATTTATTTGAAATGCTTAATTAACCATAAAAATCTTACTATTTATATTGTGCTTTCTACCATAAAAAACCTGTTTCACCAGATCTCATGCACTGGGAGACTAGCAGGGCAGGGATTTTATACCATCTTTCTCCCTGAGCCTACTTACTATTTCTCTAGATCTGGACAGATCTCTCCATCTCTCCAGAACCTGGCAAAAGGAAAAAAAAATTGTTTCACTTCCTTCACCGGGCAGTTTAAAGATCAATATTAAAATGAGGAAAATAAAAGTCTCTAATAAGCTTTTCTGTTGTCATAATATGTTATTGGTAGCAAATGCTTATGGCATCCAAGCTGCTCCTTTTTTGTGGATGTGGGTCAGATTTGGAGGTGACCTGAATTCCACGTCATCACTCAGATGTGAGGGCTGCAGCCCCGACGCACAGTAAGTGGTCTGACAGCCATCCCCACTGCAGCCTGGAAAAGTGGCATCCCTGATCTCCTCTATCAAGATCCTGCAGTGCGGCTTTATATGCGTATCTGCTAAGTCAAGCCAAAGTGCGAATCTATGAGCTCAAACCCTGTGCAAGGTACCGACCCTTCCCGGGGGACAGAATCCACCTGTTGAGGAGTGGCAGGTTACAGTGTAAGGACCCCCTTTAGCTGTTTAGCCACAGTCTGTTTCATAACACCTTGATATTCTTCAAGGGTAGGGCAAGCTAAGTCGATTTTCAGAAAGTATTTTTATCATCAATGGATGCGTGACTATAATTTCCATGGCCAGGTGGCCTTTTCACACAGCACTCTCTCTGGAATAAACATACTGCATTGCCTGAGAGACCAGAGAAGTTAAAGGAGATGAATATTCTTGTACCTTTAAGAAAGCCTTTGGTGTGGGCTATTAACTGAATGTTCACATCTCCTCAAATGCATAGGTTGAAACCCTACCCCCTTATGTGATGGAATTATGAGATGGGGGTCTGTTGGAGGTAATTTAGATTGATGAGTTCATGAAGGTGGAGCCCTCATGAATGGGGTTCATGTCTTTATAGGAGCCCCCAGAAAGCGAGTGTCCTTTCTCTGCCACATGAGGACACAGTGAGAAAGCACTGTCTAGGAGGAACAGTTCCTGACCAGACACCAAATCTGCCTTGATCTTGGACTTTCCCCATGCAGAACCATCAGAAACAAATTTTTGTTGTCCTAAGTCAGCCAGGCCAAGGTATTGTGTTATTATAGCCCAAATGGACAAAAACGGTGGGGTTACAACCATGTTCCCCTGCAAGCAATTTGCAGTCAGTAGCAGGCTGTAAAAAGAAGGCATAAAGGTGAGATTTTCCAAATGACTTTCTATAAGTGCTATTACCTACAAGCACTTCGGCTGTTCTGAGATCCTCATGACAGCTGGAGCAAAATGCCACTCAGCTCATCAGCGCCCTTCTCACTCGGGCCCCTCCCATCATCTCCTGGGTGCCTTTCTCACTTGGAGCCCCTCCCATCATCTCATGGGTGCCCTTCTCACTGGGAGCCCCTCCCATCATCTCATGGGTGCCCTTCTCACTGGGAGCCCCTCCCATCATCTCATGGGTGTTCTTTTCACTCAGAGCCCCTCCCATCATCTAACGGGTGCTCTTCTCACTCAGGGCCCCTCCCATTCGGTGCTGAGGCTGAGACAGGACCCCTTGTGTCACATCGGCAGGGGTGCCCTCTGTCGCACAGTGCCATTGGCCCCAAGGTGTCCATGCCTCAGTGAAAGAACACTACCCTTCTACCAAGACCAAGGGTCTGGGTAAATTCCACTCCGGCATGTAGCCTTCTTCTTTCCCGACAGGCACAGCTATTTTTGTCTTTTCATAACCCAGTTTCAGTAGGTCACATTCATCCTAGGCAATGCATTAAACAGACAGTTCTTTCTTATTATCTGTTCTTTGGAAAAATAAGCTCAATTTCCACTGCAGCTTTTGGAGCATGAGGAGGGTGGCCCTGGGAGCTCCAGTTTCTGCCTGAACTGAATTGGCGGGCAGCAGCACATCATCTGCCAGGCCACAAGAGGACAGCAGTGGTTCGAGATCCTGGTCACTGCTACCTACTCCGTCGGGCTCCCCCCAGCATCAGAAGCACCACGTCACCTGCATGACTTTAGGACTTATTTTGTTATGCAGTTCCAGGATCCTAATTTGCATGGGTCTTTATTGATGAATGTGTTGGGAAAATCCCAGAATGATTTCAGCGTGCCAAGCTGAAACTGTGCTGTGCTTTCCATTCTTCCAGAATATTCTGACATCACTGCTGTCTCTATTATCACAGTCTCACTGAGAAAGTATGAGAAATGATTTTTACCTAAAAGGAAAAACAGGAGCGAGTCCTTTTGTGTCTCCTGGCCCACATGGTCAGAACTGGGGTAGTAGTTAAGATCTTGAAAGGAAAATGTTCAATGTTGCAGATTTCTCATTTATTTATGTTAGCCCATTGCGTTCATAAAAAATTCCGAGAAAACTTTATGACTCATAACTTTCCTTCATTAAATAAGTATTTGACTCAAAATGTGTATTGTACACTTATTACATGTTGGGAATAGATGATATGCACTAGGAATGCAGATACGCACAAGCTGCGATTCCAGGTTGGAGCTGTTCTTGGAATAGGCAGGAGGCACACATGTGAACTAATGAGTTATAATTCAGCATGCTGAAGCCAAGCTCAGGCCATGCAAAGGTCCTGTTGCGGGGGATCCCCTAGATGAGGGCACTGTGGCAGGGAGTCCCAGTGGGGGCCGCGGCTAGGACAAAGCCAAGGAAATTGTGTCACGACCAGGTGCTGTGCAAGTGCTTTCCACACATGATCCCCAGCAGTGTGCTTAGACTCAGGAGCCAGGTATCAGGCTTAGACTGTTTCATAGCCAGAACAACTAAGATTCAGGAAAGATAATCCAGTTGCGCCAAGTCTCCTAACTGTAGACATAGTAAATGGGAATGCTGAGATGGGAACACAGGTGCTGACTCGAAAGCATGGGCACTGACCGCTACTCTACACCCTCTTCCCATCCCGGCCTCTGGGCTCCTGCCCTGGACTCGGGCTCGGTGGCACCTCCTTCATGCCGTCTCTGGAGCCAGAGGTGCAAACAACAGGAGCTTCCCACTGGCTCGCCAACCTGTGCACGCAGGAAGCAGCTTCTAGTCCCTTCTGCAGAGATGGCTGCTGGCAGCCGTAGGGTCGGGAGTTCTGCACTGGGAACCCCGCCTCTGCCTTGTCGGTGGTCAGGGCTCCTTTGGCCCCATTGACCAAAAAGCCATCGTCACGCCCAGTCTAAAGCAGGGGCCGTTCGTCATTGGCTGTAATATTTCTGATGCAAAGTATCGTGCCTGACATGTTCAGTAAGAATTCACTATAAATTGACAAATGAGTGACTAGAAGCACACAAATTCTGTTCGTTTATGAGAAAAAGTTCCTGGTCCTACTGCTGACATCCTAAAAGCCCCTCTGTAGGGGACTCCGTTGGTGAGCAATCTGTGGTTTCCACGTCATTGGAAGATTCTGGCTTCCCATCTTTGATGGACCCACAAAAGGGTTTCATGGTTCCTGACCTCAAGCTTCAGCATTTTGACATCAATTGTGCTGTCTTCCTGGACTTTTCATTAAATTCAACAAAACCAAATTATAAGACACAGTAACTATTTCATGGTAGGCTCACTGTCTTGAAACCATTGTTTTTCATGTTTGCTCTTGAAATGAAAAGACAATTCCAGGTTTACATTGAAAGTATCCATTGGCCTCTATGAGTACAAGTGAGTGCAGGTACCTCCCAGCCAGCATCATCTCTGGAGGCTGTAATGGGCAGAGTGTGTATGCAGCACCCATGTCTGTTTCCACAGATCTCTCAGCATACCTTATAGGCCCGAGACCCCTGTGTATTCAATTCCCTGGTTCTTCACATCTTTTTTGTTAGTGCAGTATGCTGATGTGAATTGTGACAGCTCTGCAAGACACCTGGAGGTGGTTTTGAGGCTGCTGAAGTTCTCTCTGTGGCAGTCTGTCAATACTTTGGTAGATAAATAAATCTGTGAAGTGCAGAGGTTGGGAACTGGCCCAGATAATTCAGTCTTTGTAGCCATGCTCCAGTCCAACCAAGTGATGTAGCCTCAAAAGATTTTTCTCCATGGACTCCCCACCAAGGAGACAGCACTGCGGTGAAATGTACGTGAGTCCATTCAGGTACGGGAAGCATCTTTGATTTGACTCTGTCCCACCCCTAGCCATGCCGCGTTGCCTCTTGGCCACCTGCATCCCTGGAAGGTGATCAGGTCTGAGCACCTCAAAGCAAGCCTCCACCTTTTTTTTTCGAGACAAAGCTTGGCTCTGTCACCCAGGCTGGAGCACTGGAGTGCAATGGTGTGATCTCGGCTCACTGCAACATCTGCCTCCCAGGTTCAAGCAATTGTCCTGCCTCAGTCTCCTGAGTAGCTGGGATTACAGGTGTGCACCACCACCTCTGGATAATTTTTTTATTTTTAGTAGAGACAGCGTTTTACCATGTTGGTCAGGCTGGTCTTGAATTCCTGACCTCACGATCCACCCGCCTCGGCCTCCCAAAGTGCTGGGATTACAGGCATGGGACACTGCACCCAGCCCAAATCCCGACCTTTCCAGGTAAGCTTATGATCACAGCTGATAGTATCACAGGGTTTCAGAGTCATCAATGATTTATAAAGCAAAGCCACTGTTAAGAGTTTTAACTAAGTTTCTGTCTGGTGTGGCTTTCTCTGTAGTATAGGTTCTACTAGGAGACACATATTAGGTTGCTATGTATTGGTAAGTTAAAAATGACTTCTTCTTGTGTCTTTTCAAATTATACAGAAAAAGAAGTCACCTCTAAGGTATTAAGGAAAAAGTTCCAGATCACCATTGAAAACCAGTGTTCCTCATCTGTCTCTAGAATGCATAAACCTATAACCTTCTGTTAATCACTTAAACTCACAGAGCCACGGTTTCTACATTTGCCCAGCGGGGATGATGTATGCCCTGTCTACCTCATGAGATTATTGGGCAGAGAAGATGGGAAAATTCATTTTAACTACAAAGCCCTATACAAATGTTCTTATTGGCCACTCTGATATATTTTCCTCCCTGGGCTCTTCATATCCCAGGTCTTGTGTATTTTACAAGTACAGTTGACCATTGGGCAACATGGGTTTGAGCTGCAAGGGTCCACTCACATGTGGATTTTCTTCTTTCTCTGCCACACCTGAGAGAGCAAAACTTACCCTTCTTCTTTCTCCTCCTTCTCAGCCTACTCAATGTGAAGACGACAAGGATGAAGACCTTTATAATAATCCACTTTCATTTCGTGAGTAGTTAATATTTTTTCTTCCTTCTGATTTTCTTAATAACATTTTCTTTTCCCTAACTTACTTCATTGTAAGAATATAGGACATAATGCATACAACATGCACAATATGTGTTAAACCACTGTTGATGTTGTGTATAAGGCTTCAGTCAACAGTAGGCTGTGAGTAGTTAAGTTTTTGAGGGGTCAACAGCACTGGGATCAGTGGCGTCCCTGCCCCTTGTGTTATTCAAAGATCAATTGTGCAGTGTTTGCCAGGAGCCTATGAGGTGTCTGGAAGTGCCGAGCATCCATTCCTGTTTATCACCTTTCCCAGTTCCTTTCTGCAGTAAATACCAACATGTCTATTTTGCATCAGGAACTCTGGTGAGCACAAGGGAGCCAAGGATGATGGCCATGAAGCCCCTGTCAAGAGGAGGAGATGGACAGCCAATGTCCGCATGCTCATCAGAGCTAAACAATGAAGCGGATCACAGGAGCTACACCATGGACACTTGCCAAAGCCAGAGAGAGGCACTGACTCCAGGAGAAGCTGATCAGGGAGGGAAATGATGCTTCAATTGATTTTTTTTTTTTTTTCC
>NW_022437010.1:10345249-10464518 GCF_009761245.1 Sapajus apella | reverse complement strand
CGGGTTCAGGCAATTCTCCTGCCTCAGCCTCCTGAGTCGCTGGGATTACAGGCACGCGCCACCATGCCCAGCTAATTTTTTTTTTGTATTTTTAGTAGAGACAGGGTTTCACCATGTTGACCAGGATGGTCTCGATCTCTTGACCTCGTGATCCACCCGCCTCGGCCTCCCTCAATTGATTCTTAAAGATGATTCGGATTTTCAAGCCAGAAAGAGAGGGAAATGCATTCCAGGTGAAGGAAAAGCAGGTTTAAAGATGGCCTGAAAATTAGGGCACTCAGTGCACATGTCTAAGAAGGCCTACGACCCAGCCTTGAGGAACAACATTAAACAGCCATGTAAAGGGAAATAAGCTTGCAAAAGGAACAGTAGAGTAGCAGCTGGAAGGAGAGAAAAGCAGAAAAAATATAAAAACAATTATTATTGAAACCCCAGGGGCTTGGTATAAATCCTGCTGCTCACCTCACAGAAGTCAATCACTGAGATGAGGCGTGTTGCTAAGGAAAAAGGCTTTAATTGGGTGCTGCAGCTGAGGAAATGGAGGATGGCCCATCTCAAATCCAACTCCTGACTGACTCAAACTAGGGGCTTACTTAGAAAGGGAGAAATGTAACAGTATGTGGAAAACAGGAACTCCGGAGAGGTAAGGAAGCAATCATGATGAATGAGGGGCCTGGTCCTCTCATGGTCTACATGCCATGATCTAGTGAGTTTCCATCCTTTGTTACTTTCTGAGAGGCCTGTGGGTCCTTTCCTGAAGAAGAAACTCAGATAAAACAATTGTAAGTTTCACACTTTAAGACCAGAAAGGCCAATGTCCAAGCTTATTTAAAACAAACAAACAAAAAACTGTCTATAGGACTATTGAGTCAGTTTCACAAGCAGAATGATGGCATGGCAGACACCAAAAGAAGAGTTTAATGCATGAGGAAAAAGTGGAGAAAATGCAGTGGCTCTAGGTTATTCCTGCCTCATGGGCTTGTTAATCAGACTGCTTTCCTTTAGCTTTCAACAGAGATTAGAATTTAAAAATATGGTTTTGATTGAAGATTACACTGGAATATTCTGGCATATAGGAGATTTTGAGAAGCGATATGCTGTTGGACGGGCTTGCTGGGGAAGCTAGGTCAACTGGGGAAAGTGAGGTGGTGGAAAGACACAAAGACACATTTGCCCACCTCAAAATGCAGTGTAGGGCTGCCCTCTCCAGGGTCTTTTAGGCCTGTAGATGCATCAGAAGAAGTAAGTGCATAGTTTGAAAAGTTCTTATCTTGTCATGAAAGTTTACACTGTCTTTTAGACCCAAAAGCCAAAGAAATCACTTGCAGGCCTAATTTCTCACTCAGGCTATATATCACATCATTTCTAGATGGTGTTGCTGTGGGATTCATACTGTGGTTATGGTAAGAGTGGGAGGAGGAGATGCCTTCTGTGGCTACGTGTATACCAATTTTTATTGCATGCACACTATATTTACTATATGGCTAAAGCGATATTAAATTGTGCACTTGCCATGGATGGACTCTGCGAATCTGCATGTATGAAAGGAGGTGAGGCTTATCTTAGTGAGTCATCCAAGAATTCGGAGAGGAGACAGCTGAGACCTGAGCCAGGACAAGCTACTACTCATTAGGACTCACTGTTAAGGCAAAATAGGTGCATGTAAGGTTTTTCCAGAAGAAAAATGGAAAATGAGTATGAAGTTGAGTTTCTACCTCAGACACAAGAAAAGGTTATGTTTTGGAAAATCCAAATATGTTCTGGGATAGAGTCGGACATTCAGGTAGACCAGTTTCCTGGTGCCTGGGAAATAAGACAGCACTCAAAATGCTGGGAGAAAGGAATTGGTTAAGGGACATTCAAGTTGATATTTTAAGCATCATAGTAAAGAAACTGGAGTCTTGTAGAGCCCCAATCCCCTTTTCCTAAGAGAATTATTGATTTCCTTAATTAGAACATTTGCACACTACTCTTTTACTTTTTATTTTTTGCTTTTTTCCCCATCTTTTCCTTCTTATTAAATTCCATTTATGAAATGCCAGACCAAGTCAGAGTAAAGGAAAATATTTAAAGAAACATGTGAACCTGGGGCCAGCAGGGAGCTAGGGGTCAGCAGGTGAACTGAAAAATCAGAAGAGAGAGTTGGGTCTGCTGAGTTCTACTCTCAGCTTTCTCTTTGTAAAGCATTTTCCTACATCTAGTACATTCTTTTGCTCAGTGATGGATTCCCAGAACAAAATAGAGCTGAACATTGTATGTGCGGCAACAGTCTTGCAGGGCATTTGGGCAACATTTATTACCCTGAAATAGGTCATTTACATAATGAGACTAAAAATTTTTGGAGTAAAGTAGCTTTCATACTTCCTGGAATTACTCTCAGGACTCCCTAGGGAAAGGAATTAATGGGGTCATAGTCTCTCAGACGTTATCATATGCTCTCTCACCACTTTTTGTGCCTAAGGAGAAAGAAGCAAATGAGGAAATAGCAAATGGCTTTATATTCTACTAGCATTTCTTCACCAACCTGCTACATGTCTGACTACAAATCTCTGCTGGTTTCTAAAGGAATGATCATGTTGAATTATTATGGAAGGATGAGATGAGAAATAATCAGCAAATAAACATATTCCTCAAGCTTTTTCTAAATAAGAGAATACTAGAGAATGGTTTCAATGATAAAGAACAAAAAAGGATGAACATACTAAACATATAAACATATTTTTTATGTTTTATTGTGTAATTTAGTGAACATATGATATGGGAGTGCCTGGAAGAAAAGAGCATGATTCTTTTAAATAATATGGAAAGGGGAAAGGGAAGTGCTGGGTAGAAGAGGGCATGGTCCCTGGCTAGTGTTCCACCCCCACAGACCTAGGTGAGGACAGGCATTTTTGTTGCATTTCCCAAGACCACCCTGGCCTGCCACACCCCCATCCTGTGCCTATAAAAAACCAAGACGCTAGGAAGGCAGAGACAGAAGCAGCTGGATGTTGTGAGGAACATGTCAGCAGACTATACAAACAGCTGGTTATCAAGAGCCCACCAGTAGAAGAGCATGCCAACAGGCAGCCAGCACACTACCAGGCACCAGCAGGCTGGCAGTCCATTGACTGGTGGAACAATGCTGAGTTTGAGTGGAGTGGTCAGAGAAGGGTCAGGCTGCCAAGTGGCCCAACTCCAGGGAAAAACCATCCCCCTTCTGGCTCCTCCATCTGCTGAGAGCTACTTCTACTCAATAAAACCTTGCACTTATTCTCCAGGCCCACATATGATCTGATTCTTCTGGTACACCAAGGCAAGAAACCCTGGGATACAGAAAGCCCTCTGTCCTTGTGACAAGGTAGAGGGTCTAATTTAGCTGATTAACACAAGCTTCCTATAGACAGCAAACTAAGAAAGCACCCTGGAACACACACCTGCTGGGGCTTCAGGAGCTGTAAACATTCATCTCTAGATGCTGTCATGAGGTCAGAGCCCTAAAGCCTGCCCATTTGTCTGCTCCCCTAGAGGACTGAGCAGCAGGGTGATGAAGAAGCGAGCCACACCCACAATGCACGCCCTGCAAGGGGGACAAGGAAACCCTTCCTATTTCAACTGGGGGCTCGTCCAGGATCCTGGAAGGTGAAATCCAGCCAATGCGAAACTGTAAGCATGCCTCTCTTCCAAACCCTGACATCTTTCTCTCTTTCCTGTGGGTAAGAGACTGTGTTTCCCTTAAAAAGCTCTGCCCTAACTGGTGGGTTAAAACCCCCACACTTTGTCTCTTTTCTCTTTCTCACATAGTTTGAAATGGCTCTTATGTCTTTATAATGTTAAGAGTTTTGCTACAGGCTGTGGCAATGTTACTAAGTAAAGTAAGCATTTGGCTTAGCTGCCAAAGGTGCAGATCAGACCAACTGTTCCTAGAGGTGCCATGTATGCCTCCATCTTGACAACTGCAGGCACACATGGCTCAGGGCACCTCTCCTTAACCTTTCCCCTCCTAGCTCGGGCACCTAGAGTGCCCACAGCAGGCAAAGGCCAAGCCCAGGAGCCACTAGTGGATGTGGGAGAAAGCTGTGACAGTAGCCACAACCCCACAAGGCCAATGGATGGGACACTTTTTGCCTGCCCTGCCAATGGAACCTTTTCTCCCCTGGCCAAGGAATTCAACCAGATCTGAACTGGGGAAAGATGTAAGGATTAGGGGGCCTGCTTGCACTTAGCAAGGGGTTCTTCCCCCAGAACCTCTCCCACTTTAGTCCTTAAAGTGTTTTTCTCTTTCATTTTTTAAGTGAGAGGTGCGCCTGCCACACTCTGTTTCCGGCAGAGAAGTTAATGGAGGAATGGTCTCTGCTGGCTAAGAACTGCAAATTCAGCAGGGCACATTTGAGACACTCAAAACAGAAACAAACAGCCTCTAAAATAATTTCTCAGTCCCAAACTCAACTCCAAGCTTCAGGCTGAGACCTTAGAAAGAAAAACCAGGCCTGAAGGACCCAAAGCCAGGCAATAGGCACAATGTAAATGGGTAGGACTAATTCCTGCTGACTAAACCCCCCACTCCATGGAAGGAGGCTATGCTTCATGGCATAACAGTCCCAGGGAACTCAGTTTGCCAACAGCAGGGAGAAAGTGAAGCGCAAGTGAGGGCAGTTAATTCCTTTCCTATTCTCCAGGTTTTCCTTGAGTCAGGAGTACATAGTGAGGTGGTACCTATGGCCTGCTCAGGGATAAGGGAGGGAGAGTGAAGGGAGGATGCTCACTTTCTCCATCACACCCTGGGTTTTCACTGAAAGAAGGAAGGAAATGACGGACACCTCTATTCCCTGTCTTTCAGAATGGGCAACCAGTTCTCTTCACTGCCTCCAGCTTATACTACTCTGGAGTATATCCTGAACCACTGCTTTGACCCTCAGAATCTGGAGGAAAAATGCCTCATAGCCGTTTGCACAAAGCCTTGGCCTCAGGAAGGAACGATTCATTTTGATACAATCTGGCAATTGGAACTTTTCTGTAGATAAGAGGACAGGTGGTCTGAAGCTCCACATGTGCAGGCTTTCTGTACCTTGCAAGGCAATCAGACCTTTGCCGACAGTGCAGGATTGATCCAGCCCTCCTGTTTGCTGTCTCAGGGAAGGCTGCAAGAGGCAGGCCCAGGGAAGTAAAGATACGAGTTCCAGAGGCAACCCCAGCAGAGGAACCAACTCTCTCCATCCCTGCTTCTCTGGGTCCACCCTGATCTCCCTAACCAGCTTCGGCCTCTCACTTGCTCCTTCCTAGAAATCCTCACCCTAAACAATCCCCAGTCTCACTCTTGCCCCTCCAACACATGCCCAGTGAATTTGGGCCCAATCAGGTTCAGGTCCTCTTCTCCCTACAGGATTCAAAGTAAATTAAGGGGCATCTTGGCAAGTTTTCAGATGAGCCTGATATGTAGAGGCTTTCCAGAATTTCACCCAAATATTTGAACTCTCCTGGAGAGGTGTTATGTTACCTTTGAATTAGACCCTGGCAGACACTGAGAAGCAGGCTGCTCCGCAAGCAGCAGAGAGATTTGGGGATGAGCTTTGTATCCACATACAGAGTCAGGGAAGGGGATGAATATTATCCAACTGGAAGAAAAATAGTACCAGTGAAGGACCCTAAATGGAATCTCAATAACGAGGTGGAAGACAGAGGAGGAGACACTTTCGGGTGTGCATAATGGAAGGCTTACCTAGAACTAGAACCAAGCCTCTCAATTATACTAAGCTGTCTATGACCGACCAGGAATTGGATAAAATCCCACTGCCTTCTTGGAAAGGCTAAGAGAGGCGTTGGTAAACCATACCTTTCTATCCCCTGATTCAGTTGAGGGTCAGCTAATCCTAAAGGGTAAATTTGTTACTCGTGCAGCTCCTAGTATCAGGAGAAATTGGTAGAAATGGACCTTTGGACCAGATAGTATATTAGAGGACCACCTGAAAGTGGTCACCTAAGTCTTTTATAATAGAGACAGGGAGGCCCAGGAAAGAGAGAGGAGATACAGGTAATCCCAGGGTGCACCTGTTAACTCTAAAAGATATGGCAAGAACAGTTACCTCTAATAAAGTTTCACGGCTTCCGTACAAGGTTTAATGTCTTTCGCCAGGGTGAAATAGTTCAATGTCGTTGTTAGTATATTCCTCTTCTTGTCTCTGTAATCTTTGGCACTAAATTCTTTCCTGGTTTAATACACATGTTTAACCCATGCATACTTAACCTTATAAAACTTGTTTTTTTCTCTCACATCTAGAAGCCATCAAACTCCAAGCCAGTCAGGCAACCAGAGCCCGGAATGATGGCTCCCCCTTGCTAGAAACCCTTAGATAGACCTCTGGGAGGAGTCAGACTACTGTTTCCCCCAAAACAATGTCTCCTGTCAGCAGGAAGCAGCTAAGACTGGTCATTGTCCATATTCTAATGGCAGTTAGATGTACCTCTTCCGAGGGAGGAAATGAAACGGAAGTGCTGGGAAGGGAAGAGCATGGTCCCTTTAAATGACACAGAAGTGGGGAAGAGAAGTGCTGGGTAGAGGGAGGATGTGATCCCTGGCTAGGGCTCCACCCCCACGGACTTCAATGAGGACATGCATTTTTGTTGCATTTCCCAAGACCACCCTGGCCTGCCATGCCCCTGTCCTGTGCCTATAAAAACTCGAGACGCTAGTAAGGCAGAGACAGAAGCTGCTGGACATCATGAGGAACATGTCAGTGGAAGAAGACACAAGCTGCTGGTGGTGGAGAGCCCACCAGTGGAAGAGTATGCCGACAGGCACCGGCAGGCCAGGAGGCCATCCATCTAGTGGAATGTCATAGAGTTCAGTCAGACAGCGTTCCGGCTGCTGAGCTGCTCGACTCCAGGGGAAAACCATCTCCCTTCTGTCTCCCTATCGGCCGAGAGCTACTTCTACTCAATAAAACCTTGCACTCATTCTCCAAGCCCACATGTGATCCAATTCTTCCAGTAAACTATGGCAAGAAACCTCGGGATATAGAAAGCCCCCTGTCCTTGTGAAAAGGTAGAGGGTCTAAATGAGCTGGTTAACACAAGTTTGCCCTATAGAGGGCAAACTAAGAGAGCACCTGGTGGTAACACACGCCAACGGGGGCTTCAGGAGCTATAAACATCCACCCCTAGACACTGGCGTGCTGTTGGAGCCCCACAGTCTGCCTGTCCATATGTTTCCCTAGTGATTGGAGCAGTGGGGCACTGAGGAAGAAGCCACACCCCCATTGCATGCCCTGCGAGGGGAACGAGGGAACCTTTCCTGTTTCACATGGAGCAACTGCTGTTCAACATTTTCCGTAACACATTTTGGTACCTTAAGGGTCAGAGGACCATTATGTGGTTATAGAATTACTTTCAGGGCCCCCGGCGAGGCTTTTTAGAATGCATGATCATGAAGCAAAATTTCAGTATGATGAAGCTGTTTAAATGTTATCAGCTGCTTTAAGGGCACAAATCCCAGTGGAAAATATCCAGGTATTTAATAATTGTTTCCAGTTCTAATTTTCCTCACAGGAAGGTCAGGAGAAGCAGATATTTAAACTATTTATAGAGTCCATTAAAGAGGATAATTAGTTGGGGAAAAAAAAGCAATTTAGAGGTGTTTGCAAGATAGAATTACAGAAATTTCAAATATTTAAAAGAGATTTCCTAGCCCCACTCAATGGCCCCATATGATGTTGCAGAGTTATATGAAGCCCTTATTAATTTTACCTTTTCTTCCTTTCTCCATACCTAAGAGCACCTACCTGGAGTTGAGATCAGGTTGGATTCAGAGCTAGAGACAGTAACTGGAAGAATTCATTTCGGGCCCCAAGAATTAAAAGGCCCCTTAGTAAATCCTCACCCAGGAGATAGTAGATATGCAGGAGCACTGATTTTGACAGCAGCTCACAGTGAGACAGACGCCTGTCACAGCATCTGCCTTCCTCTTCTATGGAATGAAGTCCCACTACATTCTTACAAAATAATGTAAAAGACATTTCCTGAGTGTGGATATCACTATTCTAGGAAAGAGGAAGCTGTAAATAATTAGCATATTTGCAACTTCCAAGAAATTTTCCCCTTTATTGGTTCAAGAACAGCCAGGGCCAGATCCATTTAAAAGTTAAATAAAACCCGAGAAAGCCTTGGGGAGCCAGGTGATGGAGGTGATTCATTGCATCAACAGCAGTGAGTTCTGCCAGAGCTCTGTCCCTCAGCAGGTGCTGGAGGTGAGCTTCAGCAGGGGAGAGTCCTGGCTATGGTTTGTGTTCTCAGCAGGTGATGGAAGTGAGCCTCAGCAGGGGTGAGTCCTGGCTATGGTTTCTGTCCTCAGCAGGTGATGGAGGTGAGCATCTGCAGGGGTGAGTCCTGGGGATGATTTGTGTCCTCAGCAGGTGATGGAGGTGAGCATCTTCAGGGGTGAGTCTTGGGGATGGTGTGTGTCCTCAGCAGGTGATGGGAGGTGAGCATCTGCAGGGGTGAGTCCTGGGGATGGTTTGTGTCCTCAGCAGGTGATGGGAGGTAAGCATCTGCAGGGCTGAGTCCTGCTGACTCACCCCTCGTGTGTGCCCTTGAAAGGCTGTGGTGATAATGGTGCTTCACCCTTGTGGCCCTCCTATGTAGAAATCATGAGGGAAAAGGCAGACAAATCTCGATTGAGGGAGACCTGAGCAATACCTGAGCAGTGCTCCTGTCAACTCTCAAGGTCTCAGAAACAAGGGAAGTTCAAGAAACTGTCACAGCCAAGAGGAGCCTAAGGAGGTGTGACACCTATATGTAATGTGTTTGACAGATCCTGATGCAGAAAACTAAAATTAGGTAAACCACAGGGAAATCTGAATATTAACTTCAGTTGCCTTTAATGTATCAATATTCATTCCTGAATTGTACCAAGTGAACTTTATTAAAGTCAAATATTAATAATAGCAGAAACAGTCTGTGAGCTGTAGAGAACTCCCTATGTCATCTTTGAATTTTTCTATAAATCTAAAACTATTCTAAAATAATATATTTTAAATAATGAAATAAAAACAGTTAAATTTGTCCAAGAAGTGGAAAGCGTCATCAAGCATAACAGCTGATATTCACCAAGAAGATGCTCTGTATCTGGCACTGTTCTAAGTATTTTACAGAAATTTATTGGTTTGATCCCCATAACAACATGGTGAGGTGGACGCTATCACCATCTTTGTTTTGCAGCCTAGGAAACTGAGGCACAGAGCTACAGCGGTTCTCATCTGGCATCACAGAGGTGCTGGGGGTGGAGGCAGGCTTAGAACCCAGGCAGGCGGGCTCTTGGCCACGGCACTGTCCTGGTGATCAGGTGCTGAAATAGCTACTAGACAAGCAGCAGTCCAAGGATGGGGCCATGCTGGGGCCTAGGGGTTAAACCCAGGTCCAGTGCTTCCAGTCTTGGTTGACTCATTGCTACCAGCCACACATGTGGTAAGAAACAATAAAACTGAACAAAGTCTATGAGCCCCTAGACCGCAGGCAGCACAGGACCATGGCCCTGAAGAGCAGGGGGAATGAGCTGAGCCACACTTTCACCCTGGCTGTCTCCCTGGTGGTACTTTCTGGGTCACCTGGGGAGACAAGCACAAACATCCCAGTACTCCTGCTGCACTGAAGAAGTGATGAGAAGACTGCTCAGTGCCTGGGACACCGGAGCAGTCACCGGAGATGAGGAACAGGAGGGCCCCAGGGTCTGCAGACTTCAGCCGTTTGTCCTCATCTCATGGCTGAGCTGCACTTTGCACAGATGCAATTCCATGAGGCCCCTGAGAGCAAGCAGCCACTGCGGAACTGAGGACTGGGGGCTGAAGGGGCCACTCAAGACCCCAGGACACAGGGGACCCATGGGCTGGGAGATACTGCAGAGAGAAGGTTGGGATTGAGATGAGGTCCCAGGAGCAAGGATCACCCCTGAGAACCGTCCGCAGGCCAGACTAAGCACAAAACTGATTCATACAACTCCAGTAAAGACTAAAACAAAGCCTGACAAAGTTGTGAGATTGCCAGAAATTTAACTGTCTGTCAGAGTGAAGTTTTAACACCCATTCAGAAAGACAACATAATCCCAAATCCTTGCAATGCTTTGCCTATTACATCCAGCATGATGATATACACACATACCCCCTACAAGTTGAGGGAGAATTCAAGAACTGAAAAGTATGCCTGGAATTTCAAAAGCACTGAATGACTTAATAACACACTGGAAAGAATAGAAGGAGGTATAGTAAATTTAAAGACAGTCAGTACAAATGATCTCATCTGAGGAACAAAATGGAAAAAGTTTTTAAAAATAAACAGAGGCTCGGCCGGGCATGGTGGCTCACGCCTGTAATCCCAGCACTTTGGGAGGCCGAGGCGGCTGGATCACGAGGTCAAGAGATCAAGACCATCCTGGCCAACATGGTGAAACCCTGTCTCTACTAAAAATACAAAAAAATTAGTTGTGTGTGGTGGCGCGCACCTGTAGTCCCAGCTACTTGGGAGGCTGAGACAGGAGAATTGCTTGAACCCGGGAGGCAGAGATTGCAGTGAGCTGAGATCGTGCCACTGTACTCCAGCCTGGCGCCTGGTGACAGAGTGAGACTCTGTCTCAAAACAAACAAATAAACAAACAAACAAACAAACAAACAGAGGCTCATCTGTACTGGAGACCTAACATGAACTGTTACATGAATGTAATGGATTCACAAAGGACAGGCTGGAACAAAAAATCATTTGAAGGAATGGTAGCTGAAACTGCCACAAATTTATAAATAGCATTAACTTTTTTTAGGTTGCAAAGCTCTTCAAACATCAAGCCAGGTAAATACAAGAAAATCACATTTAGGCACATAAATAGTCAAATTCTGAAAATGTACCAAAAGGTGAAATATTAAAAGCAGTCAGAGAAAAATATATTTCCCACATGCGAACAGTGTCCTTGAATAAATCCATTCTCATGCTACTAATAAAGACATACCAGAGACTGGGTAATTTATAAAGAAAAAGAAGTTTAATGGACTCACAGTTCCACATGGCTGGGGAGGCCTCACAACCATGGCGGAAGGCAAAGGAGAGAAAAGGCATGTCATGTCTTACATAGTGGCAGGCAAAAGAGCATGTGCAGGGGAACTGCCCTTTATAAAACCATGAGATCTCCTAAGACTGACCATGAGAACAGCATGGGAATAATCTGCCCCCATGACTCAATTACCCCTCACCAGGTCCCTCCCATGACACATGGGGACTTTGTGAGCTACAATTCAAGATAAGGTTTGGGTGGGGACACAGCCAAACCATGTCAGTCCCAAATGAGAAGTGATGTCTCATCAACATCAATGGCCGGTAAACAGTGCAATGCTATCTTTAAAGTGCCAAAGGGAAAATAAAACTGCCAACCTAAAATCAAATTTAGATATGTCTATATTATATATAGATACAGATTCAGATATATATATATAAAATACAACATGACCCATTTGGATTAATTCTAGGAATGTAAGTTTAGTTTAATATTCCAAATATCTATCATCACAATTCAGAACATTATAGAATAAAGGAGAAAACCATATAATCATCTCCATAGATGTGGGGAAAAAGCATTTGATAGAACTAAAAACTTGTTCATACCCTCCACTCCCAGCAAACCAGGGATGTAAGAGTGCTTCTACTTCTGCCAGGACCCATAATGAATATATTGGATGCCTTCTCCCTGAGATCAGGGGAAGGTAAATGTGCCCAATATCACCATTTCTATGCAAAATTGTCCCGGAGGTCCTAGTCAGTGCTGTAAGGCAGAAAAAATATATAAAAGACATAAGGTTTGGGAAGGAAGAACCAAACTATATACATAAGGAATCCTGGAGAATTTACACAGAGCTAGGAGTTTGAAACATGGATTTAGCACAGTCACAGGAAACTCACCAGAAAGCTAATACACAAAACTAATTTGCATTTCCATATTGTAGCAACTAATAAGAGGAATGCTAAATTTTAAAAGTACAGTTTGCAGTAACATCTAAAGCATTACATATCTAGGAATCTATGTAAGAGAAGGTATGCAAAATCACTACACTGAAAAATACAAAGCATTGTTGACAAAAATTGCACAAGATCTGTGTGAGTGATGAAATATACTCATGTTTGCTTTGGAAGACTAAATATTGTAGGATGTCAAGCCTCCCCAAATTGATCTGTAGGTTCAATGCAATCCCCAATCAAATTTTCAACTATTTTTTTAAAGATACTGAGAAAGAGATTCTTAAATTTATTTAGAAGTGCAAAAGAATATGCAAAACTAGTACTTTCTAACACAGGTAGAAAATAGCACTTTTCTTAGGGGCAGGGAGATGGATACAGACTAGAAAGTGTATGAGGAAAACTTCTGAAGCCTGGGAAATTTTCACATTCAAGCTGGGTGGTGGTTATATATAGGTATGGACGTAAATAAATATCCATCAAAATAATGCACCTTAAATAGTTTAAACATAACTCAAGACAAAAACTAACAATGGAAGAACAAATTTAAAATGTCATAAAGTGTTTTTAAAACATGTAGCACTGATCCACAGTGAATATACTACATGAAAAACCTCTGATATAAAGCTGAAAAAAACACTTAAAGGAATATTTATAATCCTAAATAGTTACATTAGAAAAAATAACTAATGAGCTAATATTCTTATTCCAGAACATAGGACAAGAGCAACCTAACAAACTAAGGAAAAAGGAAGGAAAGAAATCATGATCAGAAATCATTGAAATAAAAAAGGGAACAATAACATAAAAGATTAAAACAGAAAAATCTGTTGCTTGGAATAGGCTCATGAAATAAACAAACCCCTGGCAAATATTATTGGAAACATATAGAGAAGAGATATACAGAAGAAAGAAGGGAAAAGTCCATACAATAATATTAGAATTAGAAAGGGCAAGAGAAGCGTAAACACAGTTGAAATTGAAATCACGTGCAAATATTAACGAATCTTAAGCAAGGTAATGTGCTAATGGAGATGGAATGAGAAATTTCTGGGAAAGGATATCACCAACACATTTTGTGAAAGGTGTTCTAGAAAGTGGAATCTATCAAAGGTACAGCAAACACGACAGAATGGTGAAACTTTAGAAACATCCCAGTTAAAGTTGTACCTCTGATGTGTCTCAGACAAGGAAAGAAACAAGAGTTATAAGAAATGGAAAGGAAAAAAATGTAACTGACATTACCCCCTGAGTACTTAGAAGATAGTTCACTAAAGTTGCTGAATAAAATATGAAAGCTAAAAAATAAAAAAAAATCCACATATATCACCAATATCAATCAGAAAATCTGAAGAGCTAACAGGACAAAACTCCCATCCACAATCACTTCAGGAATTATTATTTAATTTTTTTTTTAATTTTTAGTTTTTTTGAGACAGAGTCTCACTCCAATGCCCGGGTTAGAGTGTAATGGAGTAATCTCAGTTCACTGCAGCCTCAATCTCTGGGGCTCAGGTGATTCTCCTACCTCGATCTCCCAAGCAGCTGGGGCTAAAGGTGCATGCCACCATGCCTGGCTAATATTTTGTGTGTGTGTGTGTGTGTGTGTGTGTGTGTCTGTGTGTGTGTATATATATATATATATATATTTTTTTTTTTTTTTGTAGATATGGGGCTTCACCATGTTGCCCAGGCTGGTCTCAAGCTAATATTTTTGTGTACACACACACACACATACACACATACACATATATTTTTGTAGATATGGGGCTTCACCATGTTGCCCAGGCTGGTCTCAAACTCCTGGGCTCAAGTCCCACCTCAGCCTCTTAAGGTACTGAAATTACAGGCATGAGCCCAGCACAGAAGTTATAGTATGGGAAACATATAACCTCACTGGTGGGAAACTGTACAAGCCACAGAGTGGATGAAATTATTTGTAATGAATAAAACTGACAAGTACTCAGAATATTTTAAAAAAATACTTCCTCAAAGAGATAAGAAAAAATAGTGAACAACAGAAAAATGGCAAAAAAAATTAAAAAGGAATTCAAAGAGAACAAAATCCAAATGGCCAATGTACATGTGAAGACATCTGAGCGAATGCAAATTAAAAGGAGGCACTATCCACATTGAATCCATTGGAAGGGCTAGCATCTAACAGTGGGTGTGATGCAGGGGTTGGTGGGGCGATCTCCATTTCCACGTTAACATGCTTAAGATTCATTTATATTTGCTTGTGATTTCAGTCTCAGTTGTTGAGGGGGCACAGAGCTCTAGAAGTGTGTAGTTATAGTGAACATTGTTACAACTGTGGAATCACTTGGGCACTATCTAGCAAAATTAAAGCTGAATATTATCCACAGCTTAGAAGTCCCACCCCCAGGGATATATCTTAGAGAAGTCCTGCAACCCTGAACTAGGGGTGTAGTACAAGAATGTGCATATTGATGATGTTTTCACAGAATTGATAAACTGCAGTTTTGAAATAACACAGTTTTCAAAGCAAATGAATGAACTGGATTTACACGTATCTACCTGGAAAAATTGCAAGTGTTAAACTTTATAAAAGCAAGTTATAAAATGTTGCATGCCATGTAATTCAATGTATGTAATATTTAAATACACAGAAGAGCTCATAGTTTCCGAATATATACATATGTAGCAAAAGTAAAAAATGTACATGGATGAAGCCACACCAGCTTGAGTGGAGAAGCTGTGTGGGGCACAGGTTTATCTGTAGTTACCTGTATTTGTGATGCTTTACTTTGAAAAAAAAAAAAAAAAGCTTGTAGCAATGCAGTAAATGTTAGCTTATGTTTGACCTCAGTAGAACGTGGTATTTGTTATTGTATTATTCTTCTTTTCTGTATGTTTGAAATGTTTCACAATCCAAAATAAGGAAAAAATGTAACACAGTAACCGTTATTATTATTAATAATTAAGCATGTGAAAGCTTCTCAGAAGTAAAAGCTTAGGGACTCTTATTTAATCACTGAAGACACATTTCTCTGCAGTCTAAACAGTGCACTGGGCATTGGACTTACAAAATGAAGATGGCATCGTCCTGTCCTTGACACCTGAACTGGTAGAAAGGGGACCCATGAGTTGGCAGCCACCATGGGCATGGCATGTGAGTCAGATCCCAAAGAGCTTTGTGCAGGAGTTGCAAGGAAGGTTTCACCAAGGAAAAGATAAAGAACCAAATCCTGCGGGATGCATAAGTCCCAAGGGACCAGGCATCCTGGGGAAGGATGGGGGAGCAGAGATTCCTGCAGACAAGTGGATGTCCAGCTATTGGGCACTGCTGGAGCCCCCTCTGTGCGCCAGGGGCTCTGCTAGGAAGGTGGGGAACAGAACAGCTGGATCCCTGACTTCATGGGACATCGTCCACATGAAAGGTTCAGCATGTGCAATGTTCTCCACAACTTGTAAGGCTGTCTTGGAGGCAAAGTCTAGGAAATTTAGGCTCAGCTCTGTCTCCTGTGCTTCTGCACTGGGGGATGGGTAGTGCAAGGTTTGGGAGATGCTGGTAAACACAGAAAGCCTGTATGACTTGTCATCAAAGTCCTTGGGTGGGTGCATGGCAGAAGAAACACAAGAGAGAAGTTGTGAGGTTAGGGGAGCTGGTTTACTACCCTACAAGGCAGCCGTGTGCAAATTAGGAAAATGAGTCCTGTCCATCCAGATTTAGAAAAGCATTCCTTTGCCAGGGCACACAGAGCAGAGTGCAGAATGGACTTCAGCCTGCTGTCTTTGTTCAGTGCAAGAACTGTGCAACATGATCATCCTGAGCAAAGGAACCCTGCTCATGCTAGACGGATGAATGTCACATGCCTTGAACCCTGCTCATGATAGACGGATGAATTCCACATGCCTGGAACCCTTCTCATGCTAGACGGATGAATGCCCCATCCCTTGAACCCTGCTCATGCTAGATGGATGAATGCCACATGCCTTGAACACCGCTCATGCTAGATGGATGAATGCTACATGCCTTGAACCCTGCTCATGCTAGATGGATGAATGCCACATGCCTCTTTGTTGTGGGTGTGTGTGCAGTTGCCGCATGGAAGCTGGAGAGACTGTCCACAAGGCTCTGGATACCCTCCAGTCTTGTCCTCAGGCAGGCCCCAGCCATGCCTTTCAGCAGACCCTGGCAGGGCTTCTGCTCTGTCCTCCAGGAGAGGCAGGTCACTTGGTGTCTGTCAGTCCTCTGCCAAAGCCCTACAGGAATCTGCTAGAGCAAAGGGGAGAGTGTAAGTTCTATTTGGAGTCACAAAAAGATGAAAAGGAATTTGACCTCCTGCTTCCTGTAGGAAGCACGTGGAGAAAGCATGAGAGAGGCCTGGAAGGCTATGAACTTAGAGAGAACTTTCCAGTGGAGCCGGAGAAAGGTCTGTGTAAGCAAGGGTGCTGGTTGCGGGCAGAATTCTACCACATAGACTCTGTGTGTGGCTCAAATTCAGAGGATGACCTGTGGAAGAGCGAAGCAGGAAGTAGGGAGGACAAGGTCACTAGAATTAGGCAGCCAGGCTGAGCTTTGGAGAGCATGTGAGCAACGGGATGTGGGAGAGGCTGTGTCTAGGAGACTGGCTTGCACATTCATTCACTCGCAGTGACTGTACCTGCCGGGCACTGCTGGGCTACAGACTCCGCTCTCCAGAGACCTGTGTCCGATTCCAGAGACAAGAAGACAGGCCACGAAACAGGCCACAGTGGTTGGCACACAGAACCACATAAGCTGGGACACAACTGGCTGGCAATCACTGTGCACACAACCCCAGGGTGGGAGGCCAAGGTACATGTAGGGAGGGGAGGGTGCGGGAAAGGGCATCCCACCCTGGCCGGAGCACGCCCGCCATCTTTTCCAAATCTGCACTAGTGGCAGGGCGGAAACTTGTTCCCCAGGTTCTGATATCAGAGCTGGAGGCTGGGGCAGTGGCCATTGTGTGCAGTCCCAGCAGCCCCAGGGCAGCTGCTGGCTTCCCCATGCCTTCTGTGTGACCCTATCTCTGTGGGGTTCAGTTGTGTGACCCCAGAGACATTACCTGAACCATGGGACTGATACTTTGAGTCCAAATTCCACTTCCTGGGAGAAGGCAGAAGAGGAAGAAGGTTTCCACTGTCTCTGATGGCCAGTCCACGCTGTATTCACCTGTCCACACCTTCCTGTCTGCAGTCTTCTCTCTGCTGCCCCAAGGGCACTTCTGCTACCCATGCACCCCATCCCATCCAGGTCTGCCACAGAGATTGATGCTCACAATTCACAAATTATCTCCTCACTGCTCCAAAACCGCTAATCCATTCTTGGCAGCCATGATGAATTCACATTGAGATAGGAATTACCCAGTATTACATTAGATCCTTGCTAGGCAATTAAATATTTTTATAGTATTACAATGTTATGTGTTTTATTAATAGGCTTGACTTTTTTTTAGAGCAGGTTTGGGTTTACAGCAAAGTTGAGGGGAAGGCAAAGAGAATTCCGACCCCCTCCAGGCCCCCCTCACAGGCACGGCCTCTCCCATTATCAACTCCGCACCAGAGGGGGACATCTGATATGATCAAGGAACTTGCACTGACATATCATCATCACCTGGAGTCCACGGTCCACCTTAGGGCTCACTCCTGGTGCTGGGCATTCTGTGGGTTTGGACAAATGTATAATGACCTGTATCCCCTGTTACAGTATCACGTGGAATAGTCTCACTGCCCTAGAACCCCCTGTGCTTTGCCGATTCATGCCTTCCTCCCCCCACCTCATGGCACCACTGATCCTTTTTATTTTCTTCATAATTGTGCCTTTCCTAGTGGCGATTCAATTTTAATAGTTAATGTCAAGGAGTAATAAAACCAAGAAGCGGCACATGGGGAGGGAGAGATGTAAGGCATTCTTAGGTTTGGGGAAGAGATAGGAATCACCATATGGGCAGGTGAGTCCCCTGCCTCTCGTTTTTCCTGGCTTATTGTTTTCTGTTGTTCCTGGACTTACATATTCCCTGTGAGGCTCCAGGGTGTCTTCCTCTGGGGCTCTTGCACAGCAGGTGCGTGGTCTGTGTGGCCAGGAGGATAGGTGAAGGTTTCAAGCGTGGTGTTGCCTGCATAGAAATTGAGTTTAAGAGCTTTTAAAATTAACTGAGATTCCACACTAGTTCTCCAAATTCATAAACCTCTGCTGCTATACCTTAGCCTCCTCCTTACTTAGCACAAGTTTATCCAAAATTTCCTTTGTTGGTTAAAAAGATAGTTGACTTCCTTAAATCTACTTTGGAAAACAGACCAGATAGAAGCCCTTGAACAAAAATCCCAAAGACCCAGGTCTCTAACCCAAGCTCTACGACTGCCCGGGGAGGAAATGCAGATTCACTAATCAGTTTCCTCAACTGTGAAACATCTCTAGTCCTCCAGATAATTTATTGACTATAAATTACAGAAGTCACAATTCTTCTTTCTTCTTCTTCTCTCTCTCTCTCTCTTTTTTTTTCCATGCAATGAATAACGGACCATTCACTGGACTGTATTGGTGATAAGTCTGAAAAAAGCAAAAGCCCTGGCTTGGTGGTTGCAGCCTTTTTTTTTCTTTTTTATGTTTTGAGATGAAGTCTCACACTGTCACCCAGGCTGGAGTGCAGTGGTGTGATCTCTTCTCACTGCAACCTCTACCTCCCGGGTTCCAGTGATTCTCCTGCCTCAGCCTCGGAGTAGTTGGGATTACAGGTGCCTGCTACCATGCCAGGCTAATTTTTTTGTACTTTTAGTAGAGATGCGGTTTCACTATGTTGGCCAGGTTGGTCTTGAACTCCTGACTTCATGATCCACCTGCCTCGGCCTCCCAAAGTGCTGGGATTACACGTGTGAGCCACTGCACCTGACTGGTTGAAGCCCCTTTCTAGTGGAAAAAGGCCCCTTCAGGGTACATCACCCTTGGATTTTAAAAAATACCTTTTCCTTAACCTGATCATGTGCTCAGATGCTATCATGTTAATAAGTAACTGTGACATGTTTGCCAATAGGGATTCGTGTATAAAGTATAATGTGTTTAGACTAGGATGACATTAAAGGTACCACACTTAAACTTGGGAGACGTTGGAAGAAATGACATTTTATAGAAGCAGCAGATGATAAACCTCTAGTCACACTCAGCTCTGTAGGAATCAAATGCTGCTGTGTAGAAGAATGAGGATGTGCAAAACTGTTTTGTCTCCCACGTAGGAGGATATTTGAAAGCATTTTTGTGTCTTTCTAAACACCTTTTGTACAAGCAGTATTCATTCTGCATCTCTACAAATGGAAGGCTCAAAAGCTTAGTCCAAGACGACCTGGTCCAAACCCTCATTCTGCAGATAAGGGAACTGAGATGGAGAGAGGCTTGTGCTTTTCCTGGGGTCATAGAGCTAGGATAGCCATGTTCTGGAGGCGGAATTCAGGTCTCTTTGGCCTGGGCAGGCACTTTCCTGCGACTCTTACACCTCTTAATGCAGCCCTGAATAACCTTGGTTGGCCTGACCCATCAGCTTGCTGAAGGTTTCCTTTATCTACATTTAGCAAAGGAGGCGAAATAGCCATCATTACATGGACTCTGTAACTTTCTCACTGCCCTTCCTGAGACTGTGTAAGGCATGTATGGAATAGTTCTGTCATCAGGGCCTCACAACTTGCTCTGGGCATTGCAGAATTTTCCCACTGGTGAGACAGGCCTGTACTGGAAGCCTTGCAGTGGGTTCCTACCCTGGGAGCTGTGCGGCCTGTGGGAAACGGCTTCCATACCCAGAGCTGTGTATCTGCACCACCTGGTACTGCTGGACAGAAGCTGTGGGACCCTTCCAGGTGGACACTCCAGGATTGGTGACATCCTTTTCCTATGTACAGGGTTCCAGGTGCCCAGGGGGAACTGGCCTCCCCCAAGCCTGGCTTATTCTGAGGAGGCTATCCCCTTTTCTGCAGACCTCACCTGATGACATCTTCCATGTAGCAGCTAAGAAGGCAAGGCCACCCCATTCTAACACCAGAGCCTACTTCCCATGTCTGTTATTCTCTGTATTCCAAAGCTTGGACAATTCCTGGAGATGGAAACCAGCTCTCCAGGTAGTGTGCCTTTCACATGCAAACCCATCCAGAGCCCACGCTGCCTCCTCCCCTGGGCTCTCACATGCAGGCCACTAACTCCCTTCCCCAATCCCCCCAGGGCCAGGTAACAGACAACTAGGGCTAAGTCCCACGTCCCCAAGCCTGCTGAAATTATCCAAATGAGACAATCATAACCCTGTGTGCCCTGCCTTGCCTGTTCCACAGAAGCCGCAATAAAGGCCCTGGCACAGCTCCCAATCGCCTACCTCCTGACCCCACCGTTCTTTCCTGTGTGTCCCTGTGGCATGTGTACCCCCTGCCCGGGATCTGTGAGTAACACATTACCTTTTCTATGGTCTGCTCATGATCTTTGGCCTTATTGAGCCTCACATTTTCTACCAATACATTGTATCTTCAGCCATAGAAAGACCAATGCGCAGCCTGGCAAATCAGTTGCTCCTATACTTGTGCCATTCATGAGGCCTGCTGGGCCACACACCAGGGCACTGAGGGGCTCCCAGGCGGCTTCTTTCTGGCGGTTCTGCAGGGGACTGATCAGTTGCACTTCTGATCATCCGGCCAGAACCGCCTTCTTTGAAGGAGGGCATTTAACTTCTGCTGTGGAGGAAAAAAAAAATCACTTCAAAATCTCTAGTCGGCATTTTCCACCTTTAATCTCCTGGGCTTTTCATTTAAATTCCTTTCTGTTAGTTGGAGCTGGGTGGGGGCTGAAATCCTGAGCCTGAGTCATGCGTCCCCAGCCCGGACTCAGGCGCCTGACATGAATAATAGCCTCCCTTCTCAGTACCTTTGAAAAGGTGGCTGTCAAGCTCTGAGCACAGGGAGGTGGCGGGGCAGAGCTGACCTGGGTTCAAATGACAGTGGAGTTGCTCCTCTTTCTTCTTGTCAAGAAGCACGGGGAGGGTGAAGAGGAGGTAGGGGTCCCATGTGAGTGCAGACAAAAGAAAGTTCATGGAGACCATGGGCAATGGGTCAGACAAGACTCGCTTCCTGTTCTCTTTCTCTGATTAGCTGTGTGATCTTGGAAAAATCCTGGAATGTCCCTGAGCCTCTTCATTTCTAAGATGGTGAAGGAAATAAGCAGTGACTTTTACTGAGGAATTCTGATGTGCCATTGTTTTCAGTGCTTTCTCTTATTAACTAAGTGAGTCCTCTCAACAACCTTAGGATGCAGGGGTTGTGGTATAGACAAGAAAGGGAGGTGAAGTGCATGAGAGACATATCTGGGCAGCCTGTGTCCAGGGCCCACATAACCCTGGCAGCTGCACTTTGCACAGTGCCAGCCCTGGGGCAGTGCACACCCAGTGCTACCACAGACAGTGCCAGGAAGCGGGCGCTGCTCTTATGTGCAAGTCACGGCTGTTTTCCTTCCTTGGAATAGAGCTGATCTCACTGCGGTGCTGTGGTCATGCTCAATGCCCAATTCTTCCTCCTCTTGATTTCTTGCCAGCCTTCCTCCCCAGCCCCAGGAAGGGACCAAAGCCAGCTCCTGCTGTAGACTTGCTGAGCGCAGGTGGGCGAGCCGCTGCAGGCATGTGGGGGAGGTCTCCCCTCAGGCCTGGCTGGGAGTGGTGCAGGGGCCCCCACCCCCAATCCTCCCTGACTCTCAGTCCTCCCTCACCCTCTGCCACCCTAGAATGGGTTGGGAAACCCACAAGTGTGTTTTGGCCATCACCTGGCTCAAACCTGTGCTGCCGATACTCCCACACTCAGGTCCCATTAAGATATCATCACACAGGGTTCTCAAACTCTTCACCTTCATTCCATCATGATTTCAGCATGCCCCACGAGGCACATGCTTCATTACAAATGAAGCCTATGAAAAGGGATGGGGCAGGAGTGGTCAAATCTCAGCGGGAAAGAAGAGGAGGAGAACGATGTCCAGTGAGCCCCCCATCCACCACATCTTTGCTGGGGGGCAAGCAGCTGGTACTCAGGGACCCCAGGTCCATCAGCCCAGTAGGATTCAGCAGTGTCTTTTGGGCAGAGGCCTGGTTGGTGCTGGCCCAGAAACACAGGGCTGCATGGCAGGCAGAGGGGGCCAGCCCAATGGGGCACAGCAGAAATGAAGGCAGAGGGGGAAAACAGAAGTCCTGTGAGTTGGAGCATAAATTCATTCCTCCAAAGTGATGAGTAGCTGTGGGGATGCGGTGACAAGGCAATATAGCTATGATTTTGTTCAGGTTGGACTGACTGGAGGTGATTTGGGGGCTGCGAGGATAGGAAGAGGAATTCAGACTTGCCATTTCAGGGACCACCCTCCTCATCTGCACAGGTGGAATCCAAACCCATGGGCCCAGGGGCTCTTGCATCCGTGGTGCTGCTGCATTCATATTGGGAAGTTCAGCTGTGTATACCAGGCTGCTGGGCCCCCAGGACAAGGTGGTTACACTAGTGGTGGGCTGCGCAGGAAGACTAGAGCCAGGCCTGGCTGCTCTGCCTCCCAGGACTGCTTCTCATGGGGAAAACTGAGAGGGCCACGCTTGCCTCTGATTGACATGGTTTAGTGATTAGGTGGTAAAGACTTAGAAGGTAGGAAGTTCTTGTGGAGAGTTGTGGGAGGAAATGGAATTTTGGGGAGTTGAATTTGATTTTAATTGAGTAAGCCTTTGTTTAAAGGTTGCTTCTGGAAGATTCTTCTATAATGCAAGGAATCATTCCCCAACTCAAGTAGGGGCTTCCTCCTAAAGATATAGCCCACTACCATCAGATGGATTTTTATGGACTCTTTATGACACTCCAGGTCTTATAGTCAATAAGCTACTTGTGAAACCACTCATGCAAAAAAATATGGAAAAGTGTGGAAAAAATTCTTGTTGTTGCTTTTCTTGTAAACTCCTAAAGTTTCATCAGTTGAGTGAGTGAGAGACAGCATTCGGATGCCTCAGATTTTCCTGGATGGAATGGCCATGTGTATTGAGGGAAGACACCTCACTTGGTGAAGGATGCTGCTATAAATCAGTGGCAGACAAAGGGTTGGAGTCAGTTTCTTGGGTTTGACTCCCAACTTCACCCTAAAGAGCAGACTTAAACTGGGCAAGCTGTCTAACCCTGTGACCCTCAGTTTCTTTTTCCGTAAAATAGGAATATTATTTATCTCCCAAGTTATCTTGAAGATTTTAATCAATGATTGGCATGAGAATGTTTGATTAATATTTGTTTTTCCTTTTTTTTTCTTGCTAAACACATTCTAGAGGGAAATACCAGAAAGGGGCATTTGAACCATCTAAACTCACCCCAGCTTCTCTTCTGTGCATTAATTATATCTGCAGTGGAGAAGGAGGTGGCTGGCCAGGAGAGGCTGCTGTGTCTCCCGGGACTCTGGAATATTTTTATTGTCTTGGCCTCTCCCTCTAGCAGACCAGATTAATGATTACTCTACCTATTAAATGCCTCCAAGGTACACAAAAGAGAGTGAGGGAAAAAAGCCAGCTAGGGAAGGATCAGAGGTTCTCGTGGTTCTCACTTTCTCTTTGTGAGATGAGCTTTGGCTGGTCCCTTCGCTGCCTTGGGTCTCAGTGCCCTTGTGTGAAAGACTCTGAGCTACCTGTTATCTTTAATTTTCTGTGATCCACTCTCACACTTACTCTCCTTTGCAGACCTTGTTTTAAGCACATTAGTTCTTTAACTCACTTGATCCTAATAACAACTTGTCATACTCCATTTGTGTTGCTATAAAGGAATACCTGAGACTGGGGAACTTGAAGTTTATTTGGCTCATCGTCCTGCAGGCTATACAATAGGCATGTCACCAGCAACTGCTTCTGGTGAAGGCTTCAGTCTGCTTCCACTTATGGTGGAGGGAAAGGGGAGCTGGAGAAGAGAGATCCCATGGCTAAAGAGAAGCAAGGCTGAAAGGTGCCAGGCTCTTTTTAACATTCAGTTATTGTGGGAACTAGTAGAGTGAGAACTCATGCATTACCGCAAGGACAACACCAAGCCATTCATAAGGAATCTGCTTCCGTGATCCAAACACCTGCCATTAAGCCCCACCTCCAACAGTGGGGATCAGATTTCAACATGGGATTTGAAGCGGACAAATATCCAAACCATATCACAACCCTAAGCTGTATGCACCATTATTCTCCCAGTTTCACAGATGAGGAGACTGAGGCACAAAGGGTTAAGTAATCTGCTCAGGGTCACAGAGTGAGTGTGTGGGGAGTGGAATCCAGTGTTCATGCTCACTTTGCTTCTCCACATTAATCACTTAACCAAAGTGAAAACAAAAGTTAGAATGGGCTGAATTCCTAGATCTCAGGCTCCTTGCCCTAAGAAAGGCATTTAACCACAGACCCTTTTGGAGAGATACAGGTGGTTTATGGGCTCCTTCAGGCAATCCCTCCATTTTTCATTTTTTTCTCCCTTCAGAGGAGGATTTGGCATGTTTTGTCCCCTCTCCCTTGGTCTTGGGACTATGACAGTGTCTGAGACCCTGCAATACAGGTTGGGTGGGACAGGGAAGCAGTTGGGAAGGGCCTGAATCCACACTCTGGCACTCTGGATGGATCTCTTCAAGCCACAGTGCAAAAAGGATGCAGCAGGCAAGGACATGACCCTAAGGGACCAAGTTAAATGGTATGTGGTGGCTCAGGATCTCAAAAAGCTGGTGAGCTAGCCTGGGGAGCACGCAGCACCAGGAGGTCTATGTCCTGACCAGCAGCAGGGCTGCTCTAAGAAAGACCACTGCAGGTGGTCTCACTCCCCACTCCATGCAAGTACAGTGCAGGACCTGGGACCTACTGAGCACCAAACAATAATCTCCTGAGGGTGTAAAAGGCAGGAAGGTTGGCAAGATTGAACTAGGGTCCCAAGATCCCAGCTTTTCTTGGGGTTCAAGATAGAAATCCAGGTCTAAAGAAGAGCAGAGGATCTACAGGATGGATATACAAGTTCTTGGGACTCTGTGAACGTTTCCAGCTCATGGACTGCTTGGGCATCAAGGACTTGGGAGGGATGGTAAACATGGCAGCCAGAGTTGAGGCTCAGCTTCCTAATCCTGGGTTTTGGAAGGATGACCTACTGCCCTACTTCACTGGACGGTGGCACTAAGGTTTATGTTCACTTTTCTTCCTCAGGATTGACTAAAGGAATGAGATCACAAGGAATCTGTACCAAACAAGTAGCAGGAGCTAAGTGTAGGTAACTGTAGAGGTCAGAATAGAAGAAACAATGCCGAGGCTGGCATTGCCATGCCTTCTTAGGTGGTCAATAGTTGGTTAAGAAGTTGATGGAAAATCCACAGCAGTTATTCTTCCCTCAATTTATATTAGACTAGCAATAAATATAACAGGCCCCAGGAAATCTATATTTACCTTTGGTGAAAGACTATTTTTTCATTGTACTAATCCTAAATAAGCCAATTCACTGATCATTAGCATCTGCAATTTAAAAGTGAGTTTATTAAACTTGAAATCAATTGAACGTTATTGATATTTATTTTAAAAAAAGCAATATTTATAAAAAAACAAACTATATTACATTAAAAAATATCCATGTATTTCATGTAGTAAGATTAAGTGCTTTTTAATGAAATGTTTTTTCCAGTTTATATAGGCAAAACCTCTGTGCATGTCTGCTGAGCTGTTTTTAAAATGTATTGGGGACCATGGAGGAGTTAAGTCAAAAGACGTTGAAAGCCACACCTCTGAGCATACGTTGAGGACCTACTGTGATCCAGGCTCTGTGCCAAGATCAAAGGCCTTAAAAGCTCAGCTGTACTTTAGCCCAAGTTGATGGGCATAAGAAAATGACATATGTCAAGTATCCTATCAGGAAAAGAGGAAAGCATGACAGAGGCACAAGGGATGATATGATGGGCCTCTTTGGCAGGATTGGGAAAGGATAGCTCCCTGAAAATGGGCTTTTTGAGCTGGGAAATTCAAGATAGATAGGAGTGGTAGGACAACTCCAGAAAAATGTTCACAATACATAGTGAATATATAGTTTATATGTTGTCTTTGCCACACTCCAGACATTCTGGTTACATTTGAACTTTCTTTAGGTCACCTGATCTTATACCAGTTTCCTTCAGATTGACTTCCAGGATCATCTCCTGATGTCCCAAGAGCTGGAGCTGTCCAGGAATTATGCTGGTGCTTGTGATATCACAAAGACATATCCCTTGGCTCATAATAGATTTTTGTTATAAACATCAAATATCTCCTTTACTTAAAGAAATTTAAACAATTGTCTTGCACAAACCATTTTCCTTGCCATTTTATGTTTGCAGTGGTATTAAGAACCATTCTCTAACTGAAGTAATGTGATGATGCCATAACCTTTGCTTCCAAATACACATGTTACCAAAAAACTACTTCTGTTTCACAGCCAGTATTACTCAATTTTTAAACCTGTCATTAGTCTTCCGTACTGCTATAAGCTTTATTTTGTGTGTCATCCTAATAAACTTTCCAAAGAAACCCTCAGGCAATATTTAAGGCTATTGCTATTTATTAAGCTCTATAGAAGTAGATGTGAATGCAAAAACTGGAGCTGTCAAAATGAGAGAGATGACTATGGGTAGGAACTATCAGTGTGGTTCAAAAGATGTATACTATTTTACCAAAGTCGTGGACTGAAGGTTACCATCCTCAGAAAGTGAGTACTCATCCATCTACTCTGAAATGGATAAATGGCAATTTCTAGCAGGTAAAATGCTGTCTTTGGTCTAGGGTATACCTCAAAGGATTGCTTCTTCAAAGCAAAGCAAACAGTTCCAAGACTTAAGGGGATTTTGTATATTCAGAGATAAATTAGTCTATAAGCTTGCATAAAACATGTACATTATCTTAAAATAGCCAACTCTCCCAACTGTGATTGTTTTATACAGGTTGTCTTCCAGGTGATTGTCACTGTGGTACAATTTTGACATTTGCTTTAAGTCAAAAGGTGTTTTCGGGGGGCTGTAAACTTTTCCACAAGTTTTTGTCATGAAACTTGCCTAACAAAGAGAATGGCTGTTAAAAGAATGGTATAATGAATACCAAGTTAACTTTCATCCAGATTCATATTTAGCTATCTATGTATACACACAGACATATATGAATAAATATATGCAAGTATGTAAATGTATAACACTATAAAATATATTTATTATATAAAATATATTTTTAAAATAAGGAGTTAAATACAAATATGATTATAAAGTGTTAAGTTATAAATATATATGGCTACATGTTTTAAAATAAGTTTAGCCATCATGATGTTTCATCCCTAATTATACTATCATTTGTTTTAAAAGTAAGAATAACATCCTATATAACTGTGATACCATTATCATACGTAAGAAAACAATAACTCCATAGTATCTGGATGCAGTACACACTCACATTTCTGAGTTTCAGTAATTTTAAAAAATAATTGCTTGTTTCTTAAAACAGTATCCAATCAAATGTCACTTGCTGCAAATTGTTGTTATGTCTCTTTAGTCTTTGTTTCAAATTGTTAGCCCTAAACATGTGCAAGTTTAAATCCTCTAATAACCACATTAAAAAGTAAAAAGAAACAGTTGAAATTAATTTCAAGTATGTATTTCTTTAATGCAGCCTATCTGAAACTTGATGATTTTAACACGTAATCAATATAAACATATTAATAAAAGACTATACATTCTTTTTTTTATGATGAATCTTCAGAATCTGACAACTTTGAGCTTTGTCATGGATGTTATGAGAACCAGCCGTGTTTGCCTCTCAACAGCCACCCAGGGTGGGTGACAAATCATGGGTCATGTGGATCTTCCCAGTCCTTATTTTCATGAAAGGATCCCTCAACTTTCAAAGAGTGTTAATTTTCTGCATTTTACTTTTCAAACCAAATTCAAGGTAGAAAAGTAATGTTCCCTTTAGTCAGAGAAATAAACACCACACTTTAATTTCAATGTATATATGTTTTTGACAGTCTTGCTTTGTCACCCAGGCTGGAGTGCAGTGGTGCCATCTTGGCTCTCTGCCGCCTTTGCCTCCCAGGTTCAAGCAATTCTCCTGCCTCAGCCTCCTGAGTAGCTGGGATTACAGGCACTCACCACCACACCCAGATAATTTTTGTTTTTTTTTAGTAGAGATTGGATTTCACCATGTTAATCAGGCTGGTCTCAATTTCCTGACCTCATGATCCACCCACCTTGGCCTCCCAAAGTGCTGGGATTACAGGCATGAGCCACCATGCCTGGCTAATTTCAAGATTTAAGGAAGCTTTTCCTGGCTCCAGGCTATTAATAACAGTACATTCTCAGGGTACAGCATTTTTTATTTCAGTATCATCAGACGCTTCACGGCACACTTGCTATTTTAGATTGCTGCATGAGATCATGGCAAACAAATGGAAAACAGTTTTGCTGCTTTCCAAAATCTAAGCCCTAAATAGGCACAGTAAGAAAATAGAAATTTTATTAAGTAACTGATAGTTTTCAAAGAAATGTAAATTAGGAAACCTGAAGTTTCATTTAAAACTTACTAAATGAATGGTTTTGTAAGACTTGGAACACTGGCCTGGTAACATCATACTAGTACCAGCACATTGATACACTGCTGTTGGCATTCATTTATTCTTTCATTCATTCAGCATTTAATTGCTGAGAATGAGAAACTGCTCAAGGCACTAGAGATAAACCAGTGAATGCAGAATCCCTCCCTCATTTAGCTGAGGTACAGCAGAGTGGGGTGAGGAACAGCTCACAACAAATTAAATCATGGGAGTCAATGTCATAGGTGATATGGAGAAAAGGCAGGAAGGGAGATGAGGACATGCCAAAGATGGGGTGGGGTTGCAATTCTGAATGGCGCATTTAAGGAAACACTAGTTGAGAAGGGGCCATTTCAGCACAAATTTGAAGCAAGTGAGGGGAAGGGTCGTGTGGCTCCCAGGGCCCATGTACTGCGCTGCCCCTGGGCTGGAAGGGTCTCTGGTGCATGGATGGAACAGGATAGAAGCTGGGGATGCAGGGTGGTGGGAAAGCCGCCTCCCAGGTGGAGGCCCAGGAGGACCTTAGGAAGACAGGCACACACAGTGGGTGTTGAAAGCAAAAGACCAGGGAAGAGTGTGGACTGAGAAGGAAGGATATCCAGAGTCTGGGCCTGGGATGTCCAATATTTGGGGAAATGGGAAGATGAAGATTCAGCAAGCACCTGAGAAAGCACAGCCAGGCGCCGGAAGACACCAGGAGGGTGCAGCACCCCGGGAGATGTGTGAAGAAATCATTTCCACAAAGCAGAGTTGGCAGCTGCCAGTCAGTACTCCTAACAGGTGAGTGACACAAAGCCCACCCCTGGGTTGGCTCTGGGGACCCCTTGACCAAAGCCACTTTAGTGATGCAAAAGCTTGATTGATGTGAATTCAGGATAACAGGAAGAGAGAGATTCGAGACTGAGTATAGAAAATTCTGACATTTTGCTCCAAAGAAGGGTAAGGAGTTGGTAGCTTGAGCGAGAATTGATGGGACAACAATAAAAATTAATGGGAGAAACACATGTACATTTGTATATCCCAGGCAATGACGCAGTGGAAGTAAGGGAATATTGATGCAGGAAGAAAGGCATGCTTTGCTGAGAGAGTGTCCTGGAGCAGGTGAGAAAGGCAGGAACTGGCTAAGTGGAGCACAGCGGGTTCAGCTGTTCTGCAGCCTGCAGGGAAGGCAGAGTACACCGCAGGCCCAGCGCTGGGCAGTGCGTACATTGTGTGGTGGATGAGCATAAACTGCTCTTCTGAGCTATTCTGCCTTCTTGGTGAAATAAGAAACAAGGTCATCCTGTCTGTCCTAGGAAGGGAGAGGAGCTGTGGGAGGTTCTATGGGAATAGAAAGGATGGAATCATCATCTAGAAGAAAGTAGAGTGCATGGATGAGGGAAATGTGACAGACCAGCAGCACCAAAGGCCACTAGAGGTTTGTGGTCGTGAATTCAAGGTGAGACCTGTCAGCATCATCTTGACCCCCCAGCACATTCAACTGCATGGACGTAAGCACAAAGCTGGTGGTGACCGGTGTTCAAGCAGAACTGTGCTTTTTCCCGGAGAGGATGGAGAAGGGGGTGAAGACATTGAAGGATAATGTGGTGACTCTTAACTCTGACAATGCTGGAACCAGGGAATGCACACTGGGAAAGAAGAGGAGGGAGGCCTGAGGGCGAGGAGGCATCGAGAAAGGAGGCAAGATCTGTTTTGTTCCTGCGAGGCTGGAAAATGATTGGAATGGTGATGCTGGAGGGAATTAGGAAGACAGAACCGGCTGGAGAGGGAACGCCTGAACTTGAGATTATGCAGGGGCTGCAATGATATATATGGTGAGGTCTGGAGCCTAATTAGGAGCTAAGGGGGAGGACAAGGTGATTAGATGAGCAGAAACTAAGGAACTGACAGGTCAAGAACTTCTACGTGGTTGCCAACATCACGGAGAATCAGGACAGGAGTGGTGTGAAGAAAGGAAGAGTGACCTGGGGCTCCCATCTTTAGGAAACGAGTGACAAGACCTGAGTGTGCAGCTAATGATGTGAGGCTCGATGTGATGATTGCTTGTTAGTTTGCTTGGCTCTGTTTATTGAAAAGAAAGAGGAGGGAGGAGACATGGGAATAAGAAGCAGAGGGCACACATTCTATGAGGGCACAGGAGAGGAAGACCATCCCTGGTAAGGCCTGGAAGGCAGCACTGTCCTGTGAAAAGGACAAACTTCCCTTAGAGAGGGTGAAAGGAGAGTTCAGTGAAGATTCACAAATTGATTTTGCAAAGCAATATAGTTTGTTTGCTTGTTTTGTTTTACGTTTTGATGTTTTTTAGTATATGTAGAGAGTTGTGCAGCCATCACCCGAAAAAGACACCAGCACTCATTAGCAGTCACTCCTCCCACTGGCCCCCAGCCCTAGGCAACCATTAATTTACTTTCCAACACTGTGAAGTTACCAATTCTGGACATTTCATATACATGGAATTATACAATACGTGGTCTTTTGTGACTGGCTTCTTTCTCTTATGCTCTGTGCTTTTGAGCACAATTTCAGAACAACTATTAAGTTCAAATTTTTTGTACCCTTGAATGCAACATTTTTTGTTAGATGTAGAATGCTACAATAAAAGCATGTTTGTATGTGAATGAATTCTACTTAAACACTAACAAAAGTGCGATACACACGTGCATACACACACTTCATTGCACCATTGTTTCTAGTGGCAAATAACTACAAATAATTATCAGGGGAGTGAATAAATCAATCATGGCATAACTATACAAAGACAGCCTATGCCTTCATTAAGGAGAATGAAGGATTTATATGTGAGTACAGCATGATCAAAATTTCATATAAATTAATAATAATATGTCAGTGCCTGCACAGAGAAGAAAAAGTATTTTGGAAGATAAATACAAATTGTTGACAGCGATTACTTTTGGGAGCTTAGATCATGGGGAATTTTCTTTTTCTCTGCTTGGTAGATCTATACCTTTTGAAATTTGTATAAAGTACAAGTAACTATTTCATGAGCAGAACAAAATAAAAATAAAAGCAATATGGTAAAAATTGCACATTGTTTACATAATTTGATTTGATATCCTAATGGTTTATCCTCTATGAGATAATTCAGCAGGAAAAAATGTTTAATATAACATTATCAATGGTGGAGAGAATGTTTAATATAACTTTATCTATGGTGGAGAAAAATTGGAAAGCCCAAGGAAATAGGGAATTATATTTGTGATATACCACCTTGATGGAAGGGGGTGCAGCTATTAAAACAGCTTTTGTGAATCCTATAGAATTATGGGGAACCGCTTCTGAGAGTACATTGGAAAAACCCAAAACATACAACTGCATGCATACTTATTGTGACCACAAGACATTCATAGAGATAGCCAAAGACTACAGTGAAATACAAAAACATTAATATTTTGCATGGTGGCGCTCTCTTCTCTCAAAATAAAGTTGCTTCTTACATTCACAGCCTGAGTATGATGAACACCAGAACCATTTTATCAATGGCCTGCTGGATCTAATGAGGTATCCATGTTCTCATCCCAAACTCAGTATGTCCCAAGCCCAGTTCACTTCCACTATACTGGCCCCATCTGGGATCTACAGCATCCCTCAAAAATGAAACGAATTATATGAATCCATCTTCCCAAATTACCACAAAGGCTAAAATCCAGAGTCAGTGTAAGAAAGCCTTCAGTTCTAATGTTTCCCAGCACAACAATTTGAGTGCTTTATTCTAAAATATCAAATTAGTTTGTAAAATAATGGTGCCTTCATTTTGCTGGTATTCTAAATTTATAATTAGGCTGCAATCACTTTTCTTCAAATTCTTCAGTGAATTTAATGAACCATAATTGTCCCAGGCAACCAGACTTGAGAATTGAAAGTATTTTCTCTATTCTTTCCTTTATTCCCTGCAGCCAAATAAGTCACTAAATCAGCTCTTTCTCCTGGCGCTGTTCTGTGTCTTTATTTATCTGTGCACCATCCTGGGATGTGCTCTCCTCTCTACCCCAGCTTGAGAAGTAAGTTTCTCCGCTTCTCTCCTTCCTCCCATCTCTGTAGGCTCCGATTTAATGTGCCTTCTCAAAACACTGTCTTTAGTATTAAACTCCCTTGCTCAAGAGCTTCCAGCAGCTTCTCTGGTGCCTGCTATTCAAGTCCAAAGTCTCTGCTCTCTGGTTTAGACCATCTTCAGAGCAAAACTGGTTTCCTCTTACAAGTTCAGTTGTCCTGCTCTTTGGTGCAAGGACATAACCCTGTGCCCCAAGAAGTTCTCTCATGAGCAGTTAAAGAACAGCCCCCCTACCTATGAGCTCTGCTGAATGCTGCCTGCTACCTAGCGTGACTTTTGGCTTCCCAAATTCTGCCCATTAATTTGCCTCCCATTGCTTCTTTGCCTCTCTTTCTCTCTTTAATGTTTTGCAGAAAATACTTATATTCCATGTTACATATTTTTGTACTTGCATTCATTCATTCCTTCAGCAAACATTTATTGAGCATGCCTTCAGCAGAAGAAGGATTTTTTTAGGCACTTTGTTAGTTTCATCTTACAAAGTTCTGTAACTGCTTAGTGTCCATATGTTGCCTTTTAAACTAGTCTATAAATTCTTGCAATAAGTGTAAATTACATAGTTTGCTACTAACTGGATCACAGGAAGAGAGGAAAGCAAATGCACATGAAATATCAAAGAAAAGATTCAATATCAAAGAATCCTTGGACATGTGACTATGAAATACAAGAAAGCTGTCAGCAAAAATAAATCACTTCCCTCATTGAATTGGTTCGGTTCCTTCTAATGTAGCCTGGCGCCACTGATAATAAAAATAATCAGCTTTTTTTAAGGTGGGGAGGGGAAATTTGATCCAAATCTGAATGCTAAATTTCCACAGATCATTTCATTTTATGACATTTAGGCACTGAGATATTACCAATTGACTCAGCAAATAGTGAATGAGATGATTTGTCAATATATAGTCAGCAAATATTCACCAGTCTTGCAATCGATGTTGGTTAACTGCTATGAGAAGCCATCAGAGTAAGCCAGGGATCTGAGGGTTGTGGCATTACATGTCTCTGCTTTACTGCAGTACAGATGCATGACAGCACATCTTTTCTTTGTTTCTTGTTTGCCTGACTCCAAAATAGAAACTTCTCAGTATGTAATGAGAAATACCTTCCACAGCTATTTAGATAGGATCACTGTATTCTTTCCATCGTCAAGCTATCTTGGAGTCTTAAAGTTGGTGTCTTTCTTCTGCAACAAAATCTGTACTTTTTAAAATTTGAGAAACCTCAGGAGGAAAATTAGACCCCTATTCAGTGAGCTGCTCAGTTTTCTTCTGCTGCCTTTTTCCTATGTTTATTTCGTTGTCCTTCATTCTTTGCATTCCTCCCAATTGTGTTTATTTTATTTCTCCTTCTCTTCCACTAAGGACATAACTAGATATATAATTACATTTCTCTCCACTTATTAAAAATGGTTTTTTTTTTCACAAAACTAATATACTCTTTGAAGAAGATATGAACAACATATAAAATAAAAATAAGAAAATGATAATTGCCTGTAACTCCACTACCTTCTGACAATTTTTCTAAGCTTGCATAATATCATCTAATAGATCAGCTCCATCATATCACATAGTTATTATCATGAGGATTTTTTTATGGTATTAAATATTCCTTAAACAGCATGATTTGTAGCTATGGTATAATGTTTTACTGTATGGAATCACTTCACCATTCCTTTTGTTGACCGACTGCGTAAGTTTTGATATTTAGCTATTAAACTATTCAGGAAGGTCTTTTTCCAAAGTAAAGTCCTAATTATATTTTTTATTGTTCCTTAGGATAAATTCTTAGAAGTGAAATATCTAGAAGACTCAATACATTTTGATAATTTTATTTCCAGAGACTTGTGTTAAATTGTTCCCTCTAGTACTTTCTAAGAGTTCCAGGATGACGTATTTTTCACTCCACTATGTTCCTTCCTAATATCAGGCAAAGAAACATGAAGTCCCACATTGTTATTTCTTTAATGTGTGTTCATCTGCCCTCACGGCTGCTGCTCCTCTTCTGACGGGTATATCCAGGTTCATACCTCCTGCTACCACCTATTAATAAATCTCTTCTCTGCATGCCCGCACATACCATAGCTGCGATTTGCTCCTGAGAGAATCGTCCTTTCCTTAACATGTACTTTTTTCCTTCTGTCTTTCCTACTCTGTCATTGGTGCTGCCATTCTGAACCAGAATCTCAGAGCTGTCTTTGACAGCTACCTGCCCTCACCCATCTTCAGTGGGTCTGTGAGTCTGCCAGTGGAGCACCTTGGCATCTTGCTCATTCTACTGTCTTCTCCCTAGCCTAGCTTGTCAGAACTCCTGCATTCCTAACTTGCTTTACATCACTACCCTTCCCCCTTCTACATTTTCCTTCCTAGAATCCCCATGATATCTTTGATAGATGTGATTATGAAACTCTTCTGCTTTATTTCCCATTCATTGCTGAGAGAATTGTGGCCAGGTGCTTTAGCAAGGTGCAGTGATCTCATCACACCCCAGGTCAGCATGGGACTGTCATCTCCAGCCTTCTCCTTGTGTGCACTCAGCCACTCCAGCCACACCAACTGAAGACTGGGTCCTCCTGTGCTCTCTTACTTGGCCCACTCCTTGCCCCTTGGGGGAATTTCCTTCTGTTTTTGCTCATCTTTCAATACTCAGTTCAAATGCCACTTTCCTTTCTATAGCTGACCTGATTGACTCCTTAGAGCAAAATAATTTTTAACTAAATATTCATTTTGTTGTGGTGATTGCACATATTTATTTGTTGCATATGTTTATTTGTTGATGTAATTATCTTCTCCTTTGAGCTCTTAGAAACTGGAAATAGTGAATTGATAGTCTTTGTGTCCCTAATGCCAACCAAGAGATGGTGTCATCCAGTTTCCCAGCATGCAGCCCATGCCTCTGTCTGTCCTCTTAGAACTGCTCTAGGGACACCTGTTTTGCGTTCTGTTCACACAGCGTTCTTTTGGCCTTGCCCAATGTGCTATAGTACCTACTGGGTTTTGTGTGCGTTGATTGATGATATTTCTGAACTACCCATGAGATTTAATTTATCTGTAACAGATTATGTAGATGGTCTTATACATTATATTGGATTCATCTCTAATCTGTTGCTTTGCAGTAGCCAGGAAAATATGAAGCTTGAACGTGTTCTGTCCAGAGGGTCCCAGAACAGGAAAAACTGAGGTTGCTACATGGTTAGTTGGTGGGATATTTTGCATCTCCATTAAAAATAGTCAGCACTCAAAAACTAGCAATTAAGCCAATGAGAGACCTCTGAAGAAAGTGGAAGGAATTAGATAGCAAAAGATTGTGCCTTCTAGAACAACAAAGATTACAAATTGATCCAATGAATAGTTTTCATCACTTTGATAGGATGGTAAATGGTCTTTTAAATTTCCAACCATTAGCCATAGATGGGTTGATTATAGTCTTGCTCTTGTACTTGAACCTGTTTTGCAAATGCTGACCATAAGAGCTCCTCTTTTCTTCTCTTTTTGATCATAACCGTAAGTGTTCTAGAATGAATAGCTAGTACAAAATCATTCTATTGATGGTTTGACAGGAAAACCAACTTAAAATATATATATTTTTAGCCAGAATATGTTTTTCTCTTATCACTAGTGGCAGCAAGGTTTCAGATTTCATTGTGTGGTTCAATGTGCAGAACTGGTAGGGTTTTCATCAATGTTAATCCTGGTGAACAGATCAATGACTTCCTGGATGCTAATATCCTTTTTTAGATTAATACTCTAAATATATGAACCTGTTTTATCAGATAATTTAAACAAGCAATCTCTTTGTGTGTTAATTGCTATTGAGGGTTAATGTTATTTATCGAATGAAATCAATATAATCTCTATTGCTCATTAACTGAGATGTTCTGGGTTCAACTCTGTTTTACTTTCCAATTAAATTCTATTATTTTTCCTTATTGGCCCTTGAAAGCTAGCTGTGGAAACAAACTTAATGGTTCTGAAAATGTCAGGGTCAACAAAGCACCCTACTGGAAAACCCTATAATATATGAATATAAAAAGGAATGTAGTGTTTAATCACTGGAAATTACAACATAGTTTATTATTATACATCTATCTCTTATTCTCATTTTTTAAAGGGCATGACTTAGGATCTATAAGTGAGATATAAGCTTTTTCTCAGTGGCTTATTTTATTCTTAGTGGATAAAACCAACAGCCTCATGGTGCTTTTCTAAGATCTGGTAGACGTGGGGCCAATGGAAAGGCAGCCCACCAGCGGTGGGAAAGTTTACTCCTTAAAGTCCTCCCTGCTGTAAGCTGCCTGGCCTGGGCCTGCTTTAGGTCCAGCTTCATGCATCCCTTTGGGCCGTGTGGTGGGCTGAGGAATGGCCCCCAGTGGTGCCCACATCCTACACCCTGGAATCTGTGGCTATGTCATCTTACATGGAAAAAGAGACTTTGCAGATGTGATTAGGTTAAGTGTATTGAGGTGGGTGGTGATCCTGGATTATCTGAGTGGGGCCCATGTAATCACAGGGTCCTTGTGAGAGGAAGGCAGGAAGGCCAGAGAGAGGAAGAGACATGACAGCGAAAGCTGACTGAAGCAGATGACAGGACAGTGTGTCCAAGGAATGCAGGCAGCCCTGGGGAAGGGAGGGACAATGATCCTCCAGAGCAATGTCCAGCATGAGCCAGCTCTGCTCACACCTGGGTCTTAAGCCAGTTAGACCCATTTTGGACAATTGGCCTCCAGAGCTGTTGGGCAGTGGATCTGTGATGCTTGAAGCTGCCCAGTCTGTAGTGATTTGCTGTGGCAGCAACAGGAAACTGACACAGGGCCAGAGGGCTCTGTGGAGAGTGTGGCTCTGGGCTGAGCACTGGAGCTGGGCAAGGAAGAAACTCCTGGACATTAAGGAGCCACCCTTGGGGTGCGTTGGAAGGCATACTCACCTGGAAGGATGAGGGGTTCCCTTGTAAGGGCGCTTTTATTAGCCCAATGCACAGCTTCTGAAGCTCAGGCCTGAGGAGCCCTGTGTAGGTCTGCACCCACTGAACACATCTGGAGCTTGCCATTTCTTAGGGTCCTCCTGGAAAGGCTTCCACTAATAGTAGGCAAATAGGATAGAATTTTAGAGCTGGAAAGAACTGGTCTCCAGCTGTGTTTGCTTGGTCGCTTCCCGGAATATGTTTTAACCTTTAGCAGGATTTTAAACAAGTGGAAATGAAAAAATCTGATCTTATGAAGGTTTTTCTACCTGCTCACCCTTTTTACCTTTCTCAGGCTAATAACTTTGTTTTTGCGTCTAGACCAATAAAATTCATCTTTTTGAGGAAGAGGAGCACCTGTGACTCCATCCGGCAATCACAGTGTGAAGTAAAGAAATAGTTGAGGTGTTTCTGTGTGTGCATTAGGGCTTCTCCACCAAAAAGTCCTCAGGGAGAAAACCTTCTGGACCATTTTATCAAAAAGATAATCAAAATGCAGCAAGGTTCAGCCCCCATGAGCAGGGTAAATCGTGTTCAGCTCATGCCCCTCTGTGCCATAGCTGGTGGTCTTCCTTGGTGAAAGGGTCGATGTTATGAAGAGGAACGGCCTCCAACTTCAGCTGAGCCATCTCTTCCCAGCACCACCATGCAGTCATGTTTCCAACCATGGACTTGTTACCATATTAAATAGAAGTAGAGTGCTCAATGGGTGTGTGCAAATCCTGGCTGCACTATGAACCAGGTGTGAGACCTTGGATGGGTTGCCTAAACTTTCTAAGGAACTCAAGTAAAAGTCAGGTCACACTGAAGTTGAAAGTTTTGCGATTGGTAAATAAAAGAGATAGGATTTCAACCTAAGTCTCTACATTGCCTCTTGTCAATAAGTCATTTTGTTTTCTGAAATCCCGAGGTCCAACCCATAATTTCTTTTGCTTACTTGCTCTTTGGAATGCTAGTGGGTTGCATCATTGATTAGATTTTTCTTTTACTTCCAGTGATCCCTAGAAAGATAAGAATTTGAAATGTACTCAAGTGTCCCAAGAGACCCAGCCACTCTGCTCATACTACACACAGCGTCCGACCTTTAATAGCATGTGTGATGGATTCAGGATCTATTTTCAGAGCTTCATCTGTAAGACCTTCTATGGGAAACAGATGGGTGGGATGAGTAAGGGCTGAGTCAACCTCACAGAGGCTAAATCTTTGGTTCCAAAGAGTCTAAAACCCACTAAGCCATCCCCTCTGGTGAAAAGATTATACTCCAGATGGGAGGAAAACTTGCCCTTCTCTGATCCAGAGGCTGAAGTGTTGCTCATTAGAACACTTCTGTAATTAATAGAGGCCTAGAAATCAAATCCTTCCAATTTTCTATTTAACACAGCTAAGCACAAACAAGGGGCAAGCTTGCCTGACTCTTTCCCAAATATCACATTTTTCTTATGCATAATTCAGTTTCTATCATACTCTTTAGGTTTTTTCCATAATGGTATTATGGTGTCTAGCATTTCTCAAGCCTGTATTTTAAGACACGCATCAGAAGAATCATGCTGATATTTATAGTTTAGAAATGACTTTCCACTGAGTTGTAGCTACCTAGAAAATAAATCAAATTGAAACTTTTAAAGGCTATTGCATACAAAACTTTCTGATCAGCTGCTTTCCTGTATAGCCATCTATTTTTGTATAAAAGACGTGACAGTAAATATTATCTCCAATGAATTATTTCCATTATTAGAATTTCAACTATGTTGTATTTCAAAACATGGCCTGAAGTAGTAATTAAATAATAAGTCTAAAGGATATTTATTCATATCAATCTTTTAAAATCTATTCTGTTTTCCTACAATGAACTTTTGAAAAATGAATCAATAGCTGTAGCAGTGATATATATTCATATGTCTGTTTCTGAGAACAGATAGTTGTTCTAGGGTTAATGTATTGAATATGGCAGTTACTTAGTAATATAGCATTATGGTAACTATTAAGCACTTTACATGTTGTTAGTATAAACTGAGATGTGGTATAAGTATAAAACATACCAGATTTTGAATGTAAAACATATCAATATTTTTAAATTCATTGCCTGTTAAAATGATAATATATTGGATCTGTTGGGTTAAATAAATGTATTGTTTAATTTACTTTTATTTTTCCCTTTACTCTTGAAAAATGTGGCTGCTGGAAATTTTAAAATTACGTGTATGATGGGAATTTTTGCTTTTGTTCTATTTCTATTAAGTAATGCTAATCTAGAGTCTTTAAGTAAATAAAATAAATAGACCTTTCTGATTTTCCAGCTATCTGAAAACTCTTTTCAGATGGCTGAAAAATCAGAAACGTCTATTAATTTTTTTAGAATTACTAAAAAAAAAGATTAATTCTTTTAACCCAGTCTGACTCTTTAGCTCAGCACAACCATCACTTGCTATATTATACCTAATGATAAAAGCAGTTTTATCTTCCAAATATGCTTTTACAAGGAGGCAGTGACTTTTTTTGGAGAAGTTTGGCTTAATAAACTTTAATTGATGATAATATTAATTAATGAAAGAAGGATCACCTCACAATTACAGTTTATAAATAAGTAGTAGAAGACTCTGAGACTGTATTCATACATAAATTCATATGTATCATAATATATACTGCATGCAACTTAATACTACACTGTGATAATATAAAACTACATGATTATATATCTGCCTTGGTGCTTGCCTTCTTAGCCACTGGTAAATTGGCAGAGGTTTAAAATATAAAATTAGCTTCTTAACAGCTAGGCATAATTAGTTTTGATTCTTTTATCAAATCATTAAAACATGAATACACAATGACTCACAAAAATAATTCATTCTTGTTTGTTTATATGCTGGTAGGTATCTCTTTCATTCATCAGTTTCCCAGCTTGGCCTCAAACAGCAAGTGTTCCTTGAACGAAAGAGAAGCTCGTTCTTTAATTCCAACAACACCCTCCGACAGTATTATCTAAGTGTTCCTCTGCCCATCCAGACGCCTGAAGGGCCAACTTAGTGTGTTTGCATGCCCTTGTTGTTTACATATGATGCTGTTTTTGTTCTAACGCTAATCGTTTGTTTTCATGCTTGTACAGACCGACAAGTAATCTTGCAGGTGATTTTCATCCTATTCTTTTTGAGTTTGCCATCATCATTTATCCCACACAATGATCTTCCTTAGCTTCTCCTTCATTAATGACAAGCATGCAAGGGAGTGTTGTGTCATCCCAGACAGCATGAAATCCAACCGGAATAAGAAGAAGGGAAAAGTAGATCAGTTTGTAAGCATGATTAGTTAAAAAATTACTATCAAGTGTAAAACATCCAGCGGTGGTTTGTTAAAGAGTGGTTTCATGAAATGACATGCTATAATGATGAAAACAATGATGAATGCTCCATTAAACAGTAGGTATTTTCATTATAGACTAGAAACATTGTGGCGATGAATTTGGTTTATTTACAAACTTAGATTTTTTGGCTTAATTAAAAAGTCATGTTTGAAGTAGGTGGAATATTGCACATGTGGTTTATATGCCAAAGTGGTTGCCTAAGAGGATGAAGTGTTTTAAGGTCAGCACGATTTAGCTGTTGTAAGTCAAGTGTTTTAAGGTCAGCACAATTTAGTTGTATTTCGCTCTGTTTCCATCGAAAAGAGGCAGCCACAGTTACATGACTTCTGTAGATACAGAATCAATGATGACAGTGTTCTAAGAAGGCCAATGGCATAGTGTCAAGACGTTTGGATGTGTTCCACTAGCCTGTAACCCCAGAAGTTTCACTGAAATGCTGCAGCTCAAGGAAGGGCATCTGGATTCATTTCGGGAAGGAAAAAGCAACAACTTTTACCAAATGATCTCTGCGAGGGTTTGCCCTCCTCTGGACCCCATCAGGTCAGACATATAAGGCTTAGAGCTCTGGGCTTCAACTCTCTCACCTGGCAGGGGATCTCCACTTTCTCTCCCTCCTTTTCCATTGGGAGAAGCTGCCCATGGTGGTGGAGAGGGCAAGAAGGGAAAGTACCTGTACCTTTGAGGGTCTCACAGTGGGCCTGGGGGCAGGGACCACAGCACAGGCTCTGTCACTCTCTGACCCAAAATCAGAGTCCCTGGGCTAGGAGCCACTTGGGCCATGCCAGCAATACCTGGACTTTCCAAGGAACTTCTTTCACAGGCTGGCAGGAGTGCTGCAGACACAAATGAACATTCCAGCTGAAAGTATTCAGGTTGACGTGGTTTATTTGGGAAGAGAGAGGCTGAGGATCCATGCTACGATATTCAGCTCTGACACATTTTTTGGAGTTGCCTGATTTTTTCCCCCACATTTCAAACTCTTTACTGCACATATTTGGAGTCGCAGCCAGCATACCACGTACCCATTTCTTCCCCAAGCCATCTCTCTCCCCTGCCTCCACTTTCAGACATGGCACCATCACTTTTCACTTTCACCCCAAGATTAGCTCTGACCCCTTCCTTCCTTCATTGTTTTACCTCCCCATCCTCACAACTAATCAATTGCTGCAGCTTGCAGATTTCCTTATTTTTCTGTTTTTCTCAGGCCACCACTCACTTGGATCGAGGCCCTCCTTGTGCCAGTCTTGGAGTTACATTGCCACGTAGCTACCACTGGACAAACTAGCACCAGATCAACCATCTGCTCTCTAAAATCGACACACACATGACATCACTGTTACAGTTATTGATTCATTTTCCTAAGATTCACTGTGTAATCCTGGGAGTAGTAACTAAATTAGGGAGATTGATAGGATTACATCTATTTTAAGTATATCCTTTAATTAGTACTTCAGAACATGGCCTCCTCTCATCTCCCTACCTTTCCGCAAGTGCCTACAACCTTTGCCAGACTGGCCTCCCCACAACCATCGACTACGTCAGACCATGGTATGTGAGTGTTGATTTCCTACTGGGTATGCTCCAGCCTGCCATTCAAGATCCTCCATTGCAGGACTTCAATCCTAGCTCTTCCATCTTTCTCAGTGAAGCCTGCACCCCAAAACTCATGCTGCAATTCCTCCCACAGCATGCTTGTCCCCTACTGAAATGCCTGCTCCCTGATTTCTCCCATAGCTTCCTCATGAACTGTTGAAGTCTAATTTTCCCGTGAAGCTTCCTCATTGATATCAGCCATCAGTGATCTCTTCTTACTCTCAGCTCATGGCTCATAGTGATTAAATTTCTCCTTGGCTAATAATTAGCTACGTCTTACATTTCTGTCTTGAGAAATCTCATTATTTCATACTCATATTGTTCATTCACTTTTTACCCATGTACATGTTTCTTCCTGACAAGATTATGCTTTCTAGAAGAATTCTGTGAGGTTCAAGGATTCAGGGTTCTTTGTTTCAAATAGAACTTTCTTTATTTCAAAAAGTCTCTCCCTCTCTGAGCATCTACTTGACGTTCTCTCTTATGCTTTTCGTTGTGTTACTTAATTTGTTTTTTTCTTCTTTGGACACCAATGAGAGTTAGTTTAATAAATAGATTATTTGTGCAATGTTCCCGTAAAGTAGTAAAATTTATTCTAGCATTTTGTTTACTGTGTTAAAAGTTTTTTTTAAATTTATGTTTTATTAGCTGTTCAATTTTGCTCCATTATTTCAACTGCTTTTAAAAGAGAGTGCATCCCATTAATGGGAAGGGTGTGATGTTCCTGAGAATCTTGAAGCAATTCTGTTTTTAATCCTGGGAGTACTAACTGGGAAAGGCAGATTGTCCTTTGGACACAGAGAGAAGGAGGGGAAGATGGAAAAGGAGAGACCCCCTGAGGACCAGCACTTAGGATGGAGAAGGGAAGGGACAGTTGTGAACAGCAAGGCAGCCCTTGGGGACGGAAATGCCACATGTAGGCTTGCTTGACTGTTTGATGTGAAGTGCATGCCTCACCTCCATCTTCACATCAAGAATCTTCAGTAGAGCCCACACTGGTTCCCATGGTCTTATAAGAATGGGCTATTTGAGGGAGCTCAAAGGGATGTTGACTTTTGCATCTGGATCAACAGAGTGCAGAGGCTAGGGAGGCTTGTCCTGGCCTCTGGGCCTCACCTAAGGCCTCTTGCTGTTGAGAGCCACTGAAGACCCCTCTTGTCTTCAGATGAGTGAAGAAAATCAACTCACACTTATAGGGCTCTCCACAACTTACAAGGGAGAATCATCCTAACAGAAACTCTGTGTGGCTCGTTGGGTGAATTTTGCTAATTCCACATTACAAACTTAAACACAGAGATTCAGAAGAGTTATGTTAAATGCCAGTAAGCAAACAATTCAAAGTCATGGTGGTCTGCTCTTAAAAAACAGAAATTAACTCCAGATGGATTAAAGATTTAAACATAAGACCTAACACCATAAAAGCCCTAGAAGAAAGGCTAGGCAATACTATTCAGGACATAGGCACAGGCAAGGACTTCTTGACTAAAACACCAAAAGCAATGGCAGCAAAAGCCAACATAGACAAATGGAAGCTAATTAAACTCAAGAGCTTCTGCACGGCAAAAGAAACAATCATTAGAGTGAACCAACAACCAACAGAATGAGAAAAAATTTTTGCAAGCTACCCATCTGACAAACGGCTAATATTCAGAATCTACAAAGAACTAAAACAGATTTACAAGAAAAAAGACAAACAACCCCATCAAAAAGTAGGTGAAGGATGTGAACAGACACTTTTCAAAAGAAGACATTTATGTGGCCAACAAACATATGAAAAAAATGTTCATCACTGGTCGTTACAGAAATGCAAATCAAAACCACATTAGATACCATCTCATGCCAGTTAGAATGGTTATCATTAAAATATCTGGAGACAACAGATGCTAGAGAGGATGCAGAAAAATAGGAACCACTTTTGCACTGTTGGTGGAACTATAAATTAGTTCAATCATTGTGGAAGATAGGGTGACGATTCCTCAAGGACCTAGAAATAAAAATTTGACCCAGCAGTCCCATTACTGAGTATATACCTAAAGGATTATAAATCATTCTATTATAAAGACACATGCACACATATGTTCATTGCAGCACTGTTTACAATAGCAAAGACTTGGAACCAAGCCAAATACCCATGAATGATAGACTGGATAAAGAAAATGTGGCACATACACACCATGGAATACTATGCAGCCATTAAAAAAGGGATGAGTTCATGTCCTTTGCAGGGACATGGATGAATCGGGAAACCATCATTATCCGCAAACTGACACAAGAACTGAAAACCAAACACCACGTTTTCACTCATAAGTGGGTGTTGAACAATGAGTACACACGGGCACAGAGGAAAACATCACACACTGGGGTTTCTTGGGGAGAGGGGGGCTATGGGAGGGATAGCAGGGGGTAGGAAGATTGGGGAGGGATAATATTAGGAGAAATACCTAATGTAGGTGACGGGGGATGGATGCAGCAAACCATCTTGGCATGTGTATAACTATGTAATAATACTGCATGATGTGCACACGTACCCCAGAAATTAAAGTATATAAACAAACAAACAAACAAACCAAGTAGGGCTGTCTAAGTAGCATCCATTCTTTCTCCTTCTCTCCATGCTAGCTAGAGTGTGCCTTCATACTTGCTTCTCTGGAATTCATAGCATTACTCTGTGTTTGTTGTCAGTTTGCTTTCAGAACAATTGACAATTGACCTGCTTTTCTCTCATATGTGAACTTTTACCTTAATGCTTAAAATGTTTGGCAATCTGGTCAACCTCTCGGTTTCAGGATACCTGTCATCAAAATCTGAATTGTACGTTGAGAATTATCCACATGATAGTTCACATTATCCCTCTTGTTAAGTCCTGTTTTGTAGTCTCTCATTACTTTGTCGTTTTTTATCATTAATTTTATCTTTCTCATCAAATACACATTTTATAAACAATTGTGATTTATTATTATTTGCTTTTTGAATTCAGTTCTGCTGTACTGGTTTATGGGTTATTACTTTTCTTCTGTGACTTGCCTTGACGTATTTGTCCAATGTTCTCACACTCACAAGCCATTCTGGATCATGGGTCTATGATTCCCAGCACCTGTTTCTAGCTCCACCTTGAAATGCATTATTTGATGAAGATTTTTTCAAATTTTTCTTCACATCATTTAATTCTTTGCTAATCACTGTGATTAATCTTTTGGTTAGAAATTTCCAGTTGTCTTATTAAATGGAAATTATTATTTGTCTCTTAATTTTTCCTCTAGTATGTTAGAAAGGCTCAGGAAATGGATTCTTAGTTATTTTATACTCTCTCACTGAATAAAATTAATGTGCTTTAAAATTAATGCCATTAAGAATCAATTGTTATTTGTAGCAGGGAAAAGGTGTAAGAATCAAAATGTCCAACTTCTAAGGGAGTTGTTAAATAAGTTATTCAAGTCCTTTGAAACAGAGCATGATTTATAAATATAAAAAAATTGGAAAGAGTTTAAAAGATAATTGTATAATTAAATGTAATATAGCCATAAAACCATGTTTTTGAAGAATAGGTTTAATAAAAGTTTGCACATGGTATCATATTGAATAAAAAGATTTCAGGACACAAAAATATGCATGCAGTTTGATTTTAATTTCCTTCTATTCTTAATAAATGTGATTAACTTAGTATGAAACAAACTACTCATTTTAGATGTGTAATTATTTTGCTTAAAATGAGAATTGCAGTCTCATTATTTTCTTCTGCTTTTAATTTTTAATGTAATATCATAAATTGTACCTATTTTATTGCATTTATTTCAACACAGAGAGGTATATGGAGAAGAGACGCTGCCTGTGCTGTCCTGGAGTGATGCCCTAAGCACACAGACTGCAAGTTAGGCATGGAGGGAGAGGAAGGTAATCTGGGTGGGTGATTCACTCGTGCTAAAAGGGCCCTGGCTCCTCTGGACTCATCTGCCAATTAACATTTCACTGGTGAGCAGGTGTGCAATCCCAATAGAAACAGGGAAGGCATTCAGTCAGAATGAGGTGTTCTAATAAGAACTTAATTCCACGGACCCTTTGATTATGAAGTGCTTCAGAGAAGGGTGTGGAAGGCTTAAGTAGAGATTTGAAAGACTTCTTGCACTTAGTTTCCACCGAAGAGAATTTTGAACAATGAAGCCAGTGAAACAGAAACAGATGGCTCAAATTTTCTTTGAAATGTAGACAGATTGAAGAGGAAGAAGTTTGGCAAAAATACTTTTGGGATTTGGCCAAAGTGAAAACATTTGAGATGGCATGAAACACTGGAAAAACATGAAGCATCCCGAAACACTCGCACTAAGTGTAATGTGACACATGAAGAAATGGAGCTTGTACAGACAAGGCCATGCGTTCTGGTCAGCCATGGCCACCACTTCTTCATTGTGAGGGAGGACAGACACTGATGGCTGGTGGCTCACCTCAGCGAATTGGAACCACCTGCATGACTGAAACACCTTGTGAGACTGTAACTACCTGTGTGGCTGAAATACCCTGTGAGACTGAGACATCCTGTGAGACCATAACTACCTGTAAGACTGATGCTACCTGTGTGTCTGAAACACTCTGTGAGACTAACTACCTATGAGGCCAAAACACCCTGTGAGACAGAAACACCCTGTGAGACTGATGCTACCTGTGTGTCTGAAACACTCTGCGAGACTGTAACTATCTGTGAGGCTGAAACACCCTGTGAGACTGCAACTACCTATAAGACTGATACACCTGTATGCCTGAAACACTCTGTGAGGCTGTAACTACCTGTAAGACTGATGCTACCTGTGTATCTGAAACACTGTGAGACTGTAACTACCTGTAAGACTGAAGCTACCTGTGTGTCTGAAACACTGTGAGACTGTAACTACTGTAAGACTGATGCTACCTGTGTGTCTGAAACACTCTGTGAGACTGTAGCTACCCATGTGGCTGAAACACCCCATGAGGCTGACATGCCCTATGAGACCATAACTACCTGCAAGACTGAGGCTGCCTGTGTCTGAAACACTCTGTGAGTCCGTAACTACCTGTGTGGCTGAAACACCCTGTGAGACAGTAACTACCTGTAAGAATGAAGCTACCTGTGTGTCTGAAACACTCTGTGAGACTGTAGCTACCTGTGTGACTTAACCTTGTGAGAATGAAACACCCTGTGATACTCTAACTACCTGTAAAACTGAAGCTGCCTATGTCTGAAACACTGTGAGACTGTAACTACCTGTGTGACTGACCCTGTGAGACTGAAACACTGTAAGACAGCAACTACCTAGGTGAGTGAGATACCCTGTGAAACTATAACTACCCATGCAGCTGAAATGCCTTGTGAGGCTGTAACTACCCATGTAGTGGAAACATCCTGTGAGACTGTAGCTACCTGTGTGACTGAAATGCTCTGTGAGACTGTATCTGTGTGGCTGAACTGCCCTGTGAGATTGTAACTACCTGTGTGACTGAAACGTCCTGTGTGACCGTAACCACTTGTGTGTCTGAAACATCCTGTGTGACTGAAACTACCTCTGTGGCTGAAGCATGCCGTGCAAATGAAATGTCTTGTGTGGCTGTAATGACCTCTGAAAGTGTAGTTGCCTGTGTGACTGAAACTATCTATGCAACTGAAATGACCTATATAGCTGTAACTCTCTGTGTGACTGTAACTTGCTGGGTCTCCTTTTGCTTGTCTCTAACTTGAAGGCCTTGGAGTAGATGATCTGACATTCTTTAATGGAGTAGCCACCCCACTACCATGTCTTCTCCCTTCTCTCTAGGAATGTGAAGCATTTAAGCTGCTTTTTGTGGAGAGCAAGAAACATTCCTGAAAGAAATATTTGCATGACAGCTACAAAATCTTTGGTCTGAGATTTGAGTACCCTTTATCTTAAGGCAGGATCTCACTCTGTCACCCAGGCTGGAGTGCAGTGGCACAATCATGACTCATTGCAGCCTCAATTTCCCAGGTTCAAGCGATCCTCCTGCCTCAGCACCCCAAGTAACTGGGACTACAGGCATGTGCCACCACGCCTAGCTAATTTTTTTGTATTTTTTTTTGAGCAGGATTTTATTATGTTTCCCAGGTTGGCCTTAAACTCCTAGGCTCAATTAATCTGCCTCAGTCTCCCAAAGTGCTGGGATGTGTACCCATTTTTCAGTGGACCTTTCTTGGTAGCATTTAAGTGAAAAAGTATTAATATGTGTTTATGCTAAGAATCAGATTAAAAAACAATACCCACAGACGAAGGGCATGGAAATATACATTTCTGCTTAGGTTTCTAAGGGGCTGATCCTCGTAAGGAGAAAGCCTGAGTTGGGAGCATTTGAGTGAATACATTTGAATCGGTCCAGAAGGGAAGGAAAATTCAGGAGAACTTATTAAGTGCACCATTTTGAACAAAGAGAAGATGAAATGACCTTCAGGTGAAGAAGAAAACACTGTAAAACACAATGCAAGAACAAGAAGAGCCCTATGGTTTACAAATTATTTTTATTTTTTAATTGAGGATATTTCCCCAAAGTATATCAGGCTGTAGAGTATTGACTAGGGGTGGTTGGAGGGGGAGACAAAACTGTAAACAAGAAAGAGAAGTTTCAGGGCCAACCAGCATGCATTCTGCTCTCCAAACATTACCAACTTGTGGAAAAGGGGCAGAAGCACATGGGCACAGAGACGTCAAAATGGGAAGGAGAAAGGGTCAGAGAAGCCAAGCTGTGGGAGCTGGGAGATTGGTGGAGACGGACAGGCTTTGTGGTCCTGAGACAAGTACACCTGGTATGGCAGTGACTACCTGAGAGGTGGGGAAAGCTAGCAGCACTGGAGTTTCCTGGGGAAAGGATGAAGGAGGGCAGCTGATGTAAGGAGGTCTGTGGAAGCAATCTGAGAGCAGATAAATCCCTCAGTATCCCTGCCACCTCCGCACGCTGCCTGTTTCCTAGTGCGGCTGAACTCCGGAGGCTTTTTCTCTGAACAGAGTCCCTGGAACAGGGCTCTAGGCATAGCTGTATTACATCCAAAGCAAGGGACCTCACTGATTGTATGGTTTAAAATATTCATGTAATTTAGTGATGAGCATGTGTCAAACTCATTTCAAACTTGCTCTAAGGAAAGAAACCTGAGACAAGCCTACTGCAATACTAACCCCTGCTAGGAACATTTTAATGAAAAAGGCTATGTTAGCTCTCTCTCTCAGCCTGACTATAAGCTAAAGAATGTCTTATTAGAAATCATTAATCCTGCTGACAGACTGAGAGGTGAGAAGCTAGTGTCCTGGAAGATATCTCAATTCCGTTAAACTTTACCAGCTAACTCCTTAAACATTTGATCAGGAATTAGCCTTTCTTCTAAGAGACAGGTTGCAAATTATATCACATGAAAAGTTCTGTCCTAGACCAGGTTTGATTTTTCTGTGGGAAACCTGGCCAGCTAACCAGTTCAAGAGATACTGAGGCAGCAGGCAGGGCTTGACTCTGGAGGCAGGGGTCAGACATGGGACCAAATAAGAACTTGCTGAGGCTCAAATAGGGATGGGGTGCAAGCAGCTTTCCATAGGACAGACCCAACAGCATGCCAAGTCAGTTTACTATTGCCATGGCAGTATCCAGGAGTTACTGTCCCTTTCCATTCAATGACCCAAAGACTCAAAAGTTACTACTCCTTCCCTAGGACTTCCTGCATAAACCACCCCTTAACTTGCATGTTATTAAAAGTGGGTATACATGTGACTGCAAAACTGCCCTTAGCTGCTCCTCCGTGCCTATGGGGTGTCCCTGCCCTGTAGGAGCAGTCACAGAGTGTAAGACTGCTGCTTCAGTAAAGCTCTTTTCTTCCACCTCTGGCTTGCCCTTGCATTCATTCCTGGGCAAAATCAAGCACCCTTACAGGCTGAGCCCCACTGTGGGGCTCACCTGCCTTGCATCAGTACAACCAGAAAATTGCCATCAAAGTTTCCTTAAAAACAGATAAGATTTTGGATTTAAGAAACTAGAACAAGATGCTAAAGACATTTTTTTTTTTTGCAAAATGAAAGCATGATCTTGATAAATAAAAACAAGGTAGGAGAAATGAGAAAAAAACAGCGTCATGAAGAGGACTCTGGGAAGATGGCAGAGGGGGAAGTACCAGGAATCCATCTTCCCATCTAGACAACAGTTGCCCTGGCAGGATCTGTCTGATGTAGCTATTTTGGAACTCTGAAGTCTATTCAAAGGCTTTCAACTTCCAGAGGAAGGATTGGATGTTCAGCTCTCAGCTTGGCAGCCACCCCCACCTTACCCTTCAATCCCAGAGCAGGCAGCCATACAGGCATCCCACTTTAAATGCTGGACATGTGATTTTTAAAACATTTTTCTCTCTTTTCATCTCTTTGTTATTTGCTCTACTTTTGGTAGATGTTGTGCTACACGATTTTATTTCTTAAACTTTCTATTACTTTTTAAGAGAATTCTTTCCTGCAGCTCATCCTTCTGTTCCCACATGCCCACTCCCAGGACTCTGGAGCCGTGGAACTCAGCCTGCCGCTCTCTAATCGCCATAGCTCTGCAGGAGTCATGGTTAGGTCAGCCTTTACAGAGGAACGTGCTGACTACTTTGTCTTTTCTGGGTATTCAAAGCCTCTCTCTGTTCTTATTCTTGTCCTTATTATTTTAGAAAATTAATTTTATTCCTTTTTTGATGCTATGATACATTACCCAGTAAAAAGCCCAAAGGAACAAATATGTGAAGAGCATGAATCCAGTGCACAACTTCCCCAGCCACGCTGTCCCTCTGTCCACAAGGCACAGCATCTTGGATGGTCTTTCAGGGATATTCCATCTATATGTAAACAATGTTGCTGTATCCTGATAGCTTTCAGTTTTCACCTTCACTGCTGTCTATAGGAATTAGGGAGATCTCACCCACATGAGGCATCTCATGTCTGTGTAACGGCTCAGATTACAAACATATTTTTTGTGTTTCCCTTTGGTTTCAGTCATTCGCCATCATCTTTGTGAACCTCGCCAATAAAACAGAAGGTGCTTTTGACTTCTGCCATGTCTGGTTGTTCAGCTGCAGGGTGGCTATTGATATAAAGTCCTGGAAATTCCACAACCTCAAATATTAGAACTACTGCCATCTGGCTTGCTTATTCTTCATTCTTCCTGGTTAGCAGTCATTTTTGGGTTCCCATTAACCATCCTTCTTGAAATTTCTTTGACTACCCTTTTGGTTTTCCTGTTTCCCAAGTCGCATGTATTTATTTTTGATAGTTTATTGACCTTATTTGGTGGAGCACGTTTCCATTACCTTAAGAATGTGTCTGAAAAATGTTTTTCTTCTACCTTTCTCCTCAATAGATAGTTTGGCTGGGAATAGAATTTTAGATTAAAAAATGGTTTTCCTTCAGAACTTTGAAAGCATTGCTTCTTTGCAATCTACCTCCCAATGTTGCTGCTGGAGAAAAACAAAGTGAAATTCTAATTCCCATCCTTCTTATGACCTCTGGATACTGTTGCTGCTGTTTTTTTGCTCTTCTTTCAGAAAGCTTGTAGGATCTTACTTCATCCTCACCATTTTGAAATGTCATTGATTCGAGGTTATATGGAACTATTTTCATTCATTGCTTTGGGCTTAGTGTCTCCTTTAATCTAGAAACTCATGTACTTCAGTTCTAGGGAATTATTACAATTCTTACACTGATGTTTCTTCTCTATTTCCTCAATTTCTTTTTGGAAATCAGGACAGTTATTAATAATGTGAATTGAGGATGGATGTGAGTGAAAAGTACCCAATAAAAACTCACTGCACACATATAACTTTTGGATGTTTTTCCATGTATAAGTAAATATTTATTTTCCAGAATGAGATTATAAAAAAGATTCTTTTTGTGATTGTCTTTCTTAGCTTGTGAGTATATGCTCAACTTTACTAGGGAATATTTTTAACCTTTTAATATAAACATGTCATTTTCATTAGAAAATTTTCATTATATTCCAGTATAATATCATACAGTGAAAACTCCTAAAGGTGACTTCATTCGATACTTTTTTCCTTAGTTAGAAACCTCATGGACAAAACAAGCCAGATAAGTCATAAATGATGGACATGTATAAAATAATTTATGAAAAACCACACAGTGCTCAAGGGATAAACATGTTCCAAACTAAGTACCAAACAGTTCAATGTGGGGATAGTGATATACGGAAAGCTCATATTTTCATTTCTAATTGACATTATATGGAAGTAGGTATTTGAAATTGAAAAATGCAATAATACATATGGCATAGATTCTGGAAAAAAAGAAGCAGACAGAAACATTTGACTTCTATTTAGGAAAGCATGTTCCAGAAATCATGTCCTCCAAAGTAGTAAGAAATCATGTGTTCATGAGTCCAAAGCGGGCTACTTCTGTAGGTGCTAAGTAAATGCTTGTTAAAAGAAATTCTTAAAAAAGAAATGTAGATTAGTTTGCTGGGGCTGCTGTAATAAATACCACAGTCTGAGTGGCTTAAGTAACATGAATTTATTTCTCACCATTCTGGAAGATAGATGTCTGAGACCCAAGTGTGGGCAGGGTTGGTTTCTCCTAAGGCCTCTCTCCTTGGCTTGTGGATGGCGTCTTCTCCATGTGTCCTTGCCCAGTCTTCCCTCTGTGCGTGTCTGTGTCCTTGCCTCCTCTTCTGATGAGCACACTAGGCGTACTATACCAAGACCTCCCCAATGACCTCATTTTAACTTAATTACCCCTTGAAAGATATTCACATTCTGACGTACAGGGGGTTAGGACTTCAACATAGGAATTTTGAGGGATGCAATTCACTCCATGACACAAGGAATGAATTATGAAACCATGCGAAAAGTCACATGGGGAAGACAACTCCTAGAAAGCTATTAACAAAGTGAGCATTTCTTATAAAAATGATTTTAGATTCCATAGTTTGATGAGATGGGGAGATATGTTTAGGAGGGGTGGCTTGTCCCACCTGGGATTTCCTGAACCAAGCAAACCTAAGGAAGACTCTTGGTGACTCTGTAAACCCCTATGTCTGTGTGTAGAAGGCCTGCCTGGCTACACAGACCACGAAACCATGCCTCATGACCCCTCTCAGCTGGTGATGCGTGCAGGCCAGGCAAAATCAATAGACTTACATGTCTTGCCCCTGTAAGCTCCATTCTATATTTAGGCAACAGAAAATTGTCTTTGACCTCAGTTGGCCATTGTGTCATGTCAAATAGCAGCTTACTTGAATTTTATAAACTTGGCTCTTGTCAGCTAATTGGGCACATATTTCCTGGTCCCCCACCCCCACCCCAGCTGGCCACCACCGACCTGCCATGCCACTGTTCCCAAACGTGGCTGTGCCTTGGAATCACGTGGGTGTTTAAAGAGTCTGCTGCCTGTGTCTCAGCTCAGGCATCCTGCTTCAATTAGTCTGCGGTTGTGGCCTGGCCACGGGGATTTTTTTAAAGCTCCCTAGGTGATCCTAATGAGCTTGAGAACCCTCTCTCAGGCAAGTCTATATGAACTGTCTGCCGTACATTCCAGACCACTTACTTCTTGACCAGCACTGCCCTGGTAATAACTGGTTACTGACTGTCCTTCCCACCACATAGTAAGCTCTTTCAGTTCAGGGATGTCAGCTGCATTCTTCACTTCGAGGTACCCAGAGCCCCACATTGTACTTATATAAGGTATGAGGATGATCACAATAAACACATTTGTCCCCAGCCTCATCTTTTACAGGTGCAGGAGGTAGATATAGTCCCAGGTGGCATGACAGACCTCAAAGCCTCAAATCTTCAACCGATTACATTCTACTTTTTAAAAAATTTAGGGCCAGGCATGGTGACTCATGCCTGTAATCTCAGAACTTTTGGAGGCTGAGGTGGGAGGATAGGATGAAGCCAGAAGTTCAAGACCTGCCTGGGCAATATAGCAAGATCCCATCTCTAGCAAAAACTTTTAAAAACTAAGCCAGGTTTGGTGGTACATGTCTGTAGTCACAGCTACTTGGGTGGCTAAGATGAAAGGACCACTCGAGCCCAGGATTTCAAGGCTGCAGTGAACTATGATCATGTCATTGTGCTCCAGCCTGGGCAACAGAGCAAGACCCCTACTTAAAAAAATAATTAGTTAATGATTTAAAGTTGGCTGACCAGTATTTTGGTATGCTTAGCAGGAGGGAAATGACATGAAACTAAGGAACTTTGAGATCCTTGGATATTTGGCAAACATCTGAATCATCCCAGACTTTGGAATTCTAATTTATCACCTGAAGTCTCAGTGTATTTTTGGTATATAGATTAATTTTTCAGTATAAATTTATACATACATAAAAAAGATGTACTATAAATTTATAATAGAAATCTCAAGATTTCTCAATTAATATACCTATGATGAGTGTCTATTAGAAATGAAAACATTGTAGATTGCAGCTGGGATTACTACAGTTCTTTTTCATTTTTTAATTTTTAAAATTTCTTAAAACATTTTAAATAAGAAACGAATCCATTAAGTAATCCACAAAGAAAGCCATCTCTCGCAAAAGTTCCCTGTTCATAAAACTCGTCAAATGGGTAGTTTTTATTTGGTAATTTAATTTCTGCTGTCAATGTCCATCCAATTTATTTATGATTTATCATAGCTTTGTTTTGTTATTTCAATAGTTTTTGGGAAACAGGTGGTATTCGTTTACATGGATTTCTTTATGTGATTTCTGTGATTCTGATGCACCCATCACCCAAGCAGTGTACACTGCATCCTACCTGTAGTCTTTTATCACTCACCTCCCTCCCACCCTTCCCCCAAGGTCCCCAGAGTCCATTATATCATCCTTATGCCTTTGTGTCCTCATAGCTTAGCCCCTACTTGTAAGGGAGAACATACGATGCTTAGTTTTCCATTCCTGAGTTAATTCACTTAGAATAATGGTCACCAAGTCCAACCAGGTTGCTGCAAATGCCATTATTTTGTTCCTTTTTAAGGTTGAATAGTATCTATGGTGTATATACACACACATTTTCTTTATCAGCTTGTTGGTTGATAGGCATTTAGGCTGGTTTCAAATCTTTGCAATTAAGAATTTTGCTGCTATAAATATGCATGGGCAAGTGTCTTTTTCATATAATGACTTCTTTTCCTCTGGGCAGATACCCAGTACTAGGATTATCAGATCAAACAGCAGTTCTACTTTTAGTTCTTTAAGGAATCTCCACATTGTTTTCCATAGTGGTTGTACTAGTTTACATTCCCACCAGCAATGTAAAAGTGTTACCTTTTCACCACATCCACACTGACATCTATTATTTTTTGATTTTTAAATTATGGCCATTCTTTCAGGGATATGGTGGTATAGTATTGTGGTTTTGATTTGCACTTCTCTGATAATTAGTGTTGAGCATTTATTCCTATGCCTGTTGGCCATTTGTGTATCTTTTTTTGAGAATTGCCCATTCATGTCTTAGCCAACTTTTTGACCACATTATTTGTTTCTTATTTTTTTTCTTACTGATTTGAGTTTTTTTATAGATTCTGGATATTGGTTCTTTGTTGAATGCATAATTTGTGAATATTTTCTCCTACTTTGTGTGTTGTTTGTTTACTCTGCTGGTTATTTCTTTTGCTGTGCAGAAACTTTGTAGTTTAATTATGTACCATCTATTTATCTTTGTTTTTGTTGCATTTGCTTTTGGGTTCTTGGTCATAAACTCTTTGCCTAAGCCAATATCTAGAAGAGTTTTTCTGATGTTATCTTCTAGAATTTTTACAGTTTCAGTCTTGGATTTAAGTCTTTGATCCATCTTGAGTTGATTTTTGTATAAGGTGAGAGATGAGGATACAGTTTCATTCTTCTACGTGTGGCTTGCCAGTTATCCCAGTGCCATTTGTTGAATAGGGTGTCCTTTCCCTATTTTATGTTTTTGTTTGCTTTGTTGAATATCAGTCGGTTATAAGTATTTCGCTTTTTTCTGGGTTTTCTATTCTGTTCCATTGGTCTACATGCCTGTTTTTATACCAGTGCCATGCTGTTTTGGTAATTATTGCCTTCTAATATAGCTTAAAGTTGGGTAATGTGATGCCTCCAGATTTGTTGTTTTTGCTTAGTCTTGCTTTGGCTATGTGGGTTCTTTTTTGTTCTAGATGAATTTTAGGATTGTTTTTTCTAGTTCTGTGAAGAATGATGATAGTATTTTAATGAGAATTGCCTTGAATTTATAGATTGCTTTTGGTAGTATGGTCATTTTCACAATATTGATTCTATCCATCCATGAGCATGGGATGTGTTTCCATTTGTTTGTGTTGTCTCTGATTTCTTTCAGTGGTGCTTTGTAGTTTTTCTTGCAGATATCTTTTATCTCTTTGGTTAGATATATTCTCAAGTATTTTGTTTTTTTTTTTTTGTAGCTTTGTAAAAGGAGTTAAGCAGATTCTGTAAAAGGCATTTTGTAGCTTTTATAAAAGGGATTGAGTTTTTTATTTGGTTCTCAGCTTGGTCACTGTTGGTGTATAGAAGTGATACTGATTTGTGTGCATTGATTTTGTATTGTCAAACTTTACTGAACTTGTTTATCAGATCTAGGACCTTTCTGGATGAATCTTTAGGGTTTTCTAAGTATATGATCATATCATCAGCAAATAGCAACAGTTTGACTTCCTCTTTATCAATTTGGATGTCCTTTATTTCTTCATCTTGTCTGATTGCTCTGGCTAGAACTTCCAACAAGTAGAAGAAAGAACTTCAAAGAAGTTCTAGAATGATTTAAGGAGGATTCTGTCTTTATCTTTTGGAATAGTTTCAGTAGGATTACTACCAATTCTTCTTTAAACATCCAATAGAATTCCGCTGTGAATCCATCAGGTCTTGGACTTTTTTTTGTTGGCAATTTTTAAAAATTGCTGTTTCAATCTTGCCATTTGTTATTGGTCTGTTCAGAGTTTCTATTTCTTCCTGGATTAATCTGGTAGGATTGTACATTTCCAGGAATTTATCCATCTATTTTAGATTTTCTAGTTTGTGCACATAAAGGTGTTCACAGTAGCCTTGAAGGAGCTTTTGCATTTCTGTAGTATTGAGTGTAATATCTCTGATTTCATTTCTAATTGAGCTTATTTGAATCTTCTTTCTTCTTTTCTTGGTTAATCTCACTAATGGTCTATTGACTTTTTTAATCTTTTCAAAGAACAAGTTTTTTGTTTCATTTATCTTTTATATATTTTTTTGTTTCAAATTTCATTTAGTTCTGCCCTGATCTTTGTTATTTCTTTTCTTCTGCTGTATTTGGATTTGGTTTGTTCTTGTTTCTCTAGTTCCTTGAGGTGTGAGCTTAGATCGTCTATTTGTTCTCTTTTGGACTTTTTGATGTAGGCTTTTAATACCATCAGCTTTCCTCTTAGTCTCACTTTTGCTGTATCCCAAAGGTTTTGATTCGTTGTGTCGCAAGTATCATTCAGTTCAAATAATTTTTTAAGTTCTATCTTGATTTCATTGTTGACCGATGATCATTCAAAAGCATATTATTCAATTTCAATGTATTTGTATAGTTTTGAAGTTTCCTTTTGGAGTTAATTTCCAATTTTATTCCACTGTGGTCTGAGAGAGTACTTGATTAATTTCAATTTTCTTAAATTGATTGAGGCTTGTTTTGTGGCCTATCATATGGTCTATCCTGGAGATATAAGAATAGCTACACCTGCTTGCTTTTGGTGTCGATTTGCATGGAATATCTTTTCCACCGCTTTAAGTTTATGTGAGTTATGTATTAGGTGAGCCTATTGAAGATAGCAGATACTTGGTTGGTGGATTTTTACCCATTCTGCCATTCTGTATCTTTTAAGTGGAGCACTTAGGCTCTTTACATTCACTGTTAGTATTAAGATGTGAAATATTGTTCTATTCATCATGCTAGTTGTTGCCTGAGTACCTTGTTTCTTCTTCATTGTGTTATTGTATTATAAGTCTTATGAAATTTATGTTTTAAGAAGGTTCTATTTTGGTTTATTTTCAGGTTTTGTTTCAAGATTTAGGACTCCTTTAAGTATTTCTTGTAGTGCTGGATTGGTAGTAGCGAATTCTCTCAGTACTTGTTTGTCTGAAAACATTGCCTTCATTTATGAAGCTTAGTTTTGTTGGATACAAAATTCTTGGCTAGTAATTATTTTGTTTAAGGAGGCCAAAGATAGGATCCCAGTCCCTTCCAGCTTGCAGGGTTTCTGCTGAGAAATCTGCTGTTAATCTGACAGGTTTTCCTTTATAGGTTACCTGATGCTTTTGCCTCCTAGCTCTTAAGATTATTTCTTTAATCTTGACTTTAGATAACCTGATTACTCTGTGCCTAGGTGATGATCTTTTTTTGATGAATTTCCTGGGTGTTCTTTGAGCTGCTTGTATTTGTATGTCCAGAATTCTAGCAAGACCAGGAAAGTGTTCCTCGGTTATTCCATGAAATTAGTTTTCCAAACTTTTATATTTCTCTTCTTCCTCAGAAACACCAGTTATTCTTATGTTTGTTCATTTAATATAATCCCAAATTTCTTGGAGTCTTTTTTCATTAAAAATTTTGTTTTTCTTTGTTGTTGTTAGATTGGGTTAGTTCAAAAGGCATGTCTTCAAGCTTTGAAGTTCTTTCTTCTACTCGTTTGATTCTATTGTTGAAACTTTTCAGCGTATTTTGCATTTCTTAAATGTGTCTTTTATTTCCAGAAGTTATGATTGCCTTTTCTTTATAATATGTATTTCTCTGGATACATTTTCTTCCATACTCCATATTGCTTTTTAATTTTCTTTAAGTTGCTTTTCACCTTTCCCTGGTACCTTCTTGAATAGTTTAATAATCAACCTCTGCATTCTTTTTCTGGCAATTTGGAGATTTCTTCTTGGTTTGGATTTATTGCTGGAGAGCTAGTGTGATCTTTTGGGAGTGTTACGGAAAGTCCTTTTGTCATATTACCAGAATTAGTTTTCTGGTTCCTTCTCATTTGGGTAGACTTTCAGTGGAATGATCTGGAACTCAAGGGCTGCTTTTCAGATTATTTTGTTCCATGAGGTGATCCCTTGATGTTGTGCTCTCCCCCTTCCTCTAGGTACAAGGCTTCCTAAGAGCCAGACTGCAGTGATTATTATCACCCTTCTGGATCTAGTCACCAACTGGGGTTACTGGGCTCCAGGCTGGTGCTAGGGAAGGTCTGCAAAGAGGTAAGGCCAGGAAGGGATTCCATTGGCTCAATCTGGGAATCAGGAGTCCCTACAGGTCTCTTCCCACTGCTTCTTTTATTTTTATACTTTGCTCAGCTTTCTAAATCAATTTCAGCTCTAGGTAAAGTTAAATCCTTCCTTATGATCTGGATTTTCAGGTTCCCCATTGGGGAAGTATGTTCAGAGGCCAACTTTTCCCTCTCTCACAATTTTTGTGGAACTCACAGTTTTTCGACTGTCTCACAGTTTTTCGACTGTCTCACAGTGTTTGCAGTGGCAAGCTGCTTTTTTCAAAGGGTTTTTGAATTTTGGTTTTCCTGGTATTTCCGTGTGGTGGTTCTTGGAGCAAAAGTTTACAATGTGAGTCTCCAAACACTGTTCTGTTCATCTAAGTGGGAGCTTCACATTAGGTCTGTCTTCTAGTCACCATTTTTTCCTGAAACCCTATTACAGTTCTTATCTCCAAGATTTATTGTGGGTACAAAAAGAAATAATGCATTTGATTTACTTAGCACTGTTCCTGGTTTTTTGGCAAGAGTAAAAGGATTTCTGTCCAGGTTATATGTTTAAATGCAATATTATTTTATAGGAGCCTTTGTGAAAACCCTGCTTCCTCTCTGTCCACACCCATTTCCTCCTCTCAGGGGAGTTAGCAGGTGCTTCTATCTCCTCCTGGAGATGTCATGGATCTCTATTTTTCACTCTAAGTTAACAGGGTATACACAGTCCTTTGCATTCAATTGTAAATGGGCCTGGTACTCTTTGGGGATCAGCTCTATTTCTTTTGTGGTCCATGTAAAGTTTCTTTTCTTCCAAAGTTAGTTTTGGCAGTTCATATGTTCCAGGAGAATCATCCATTCCAGTTTATTACATTTTCCAAATTTATTTGCATAGAGTTAAGCAAAGTTTTATTTAATAAATTTTCTAAGAAACATTCTATTTATTCTTTAAAAGATAATTCCTAGGACATGTTACACAATTTGACAGATATAAAATTACATACTCTACAAAAATAATTCTCCTTCTAACATTGTTCCCCAACCACTTAAGAGTCCTTCATGGTAGTCATAACTATAAACAGCTTATTTTGTAAGCTGACAAAATTGTTCTATTCAACTGGCTTACAATATATTCTGTGTCACATGTTTGAATTCAGAAAATATAGCCACTTCATTGTTCACTCTTAAGTTGCTAATTCATAAAGCAATTCCATGTCCACTTTGCCTTATAGAAATTCAGATTATACACCCATTGTTTTATATTTCCCCAGTCCTATTCCTCAAGGTCACCAGCAACTTGAAGGCTTCTAATTAAAGACTGAAGCTCAGATAGCAATTCAGGGAAATTAAGAACTTTGCTCAACTCTATGTGAATAAATTTGGAAAATATAATAAACTGGAATGGATGATTCTCCTGGAACATATGAAATGCCAAAACTAACTTTAGAAAAGGAGAAGCTTTAAATAGACCACAAAAGAAATAGAGCTAATCCCCAAAGAGCACCAGGCCCATTTACAATTGAATGCAAAGAACTATGTGTACAGTTCCTAAATGTCATTATGTTTAATCTGCTCAACTGTACCTTGCACTAAAAGTTTGGAAAAGCCAGCTCACTTCTATGCTGTGTCACATTTTGGAGTTGTTTAGCTCTTGAGTGGTTTAGCTTGGTTGGGTGAAATGCCAACACAGAGGACCTGTGGATGTGCACCCTGGCAGAACACAGCTGGGAGACGGCACTGACAATGAGTAGGACATATTGGGTAAACAGCCACAAGGAGCAGGCTTGTTTGTCTTTTTGCATTTATGAAAAACATACAACTGATACTTAAATGCATATAGCACTGAAAGAAAGATTTTTTAAAAAGATTTATAACTAGCAGCATGGCAGAATTATTTGTTTTTGTTAATCCTTTGGCCAAACAAATGTTTAACAAGAGATTTAATATTGAAAAGAAGAAGAAGAGGCCAGCAGAGAAGAATGAAGCACTAAAACGATGTTCTTTAGCATTAGTGGGTGTTAGGATATAATATTTCCTGCTTATGAGTACTTGGCACACACTATTATATAATAAATGCATCTGACCAGGGATTCCAAACTGTCAATGTGCAGGGAAATTGTGAGTTAAAGATTTAAAAGGATGATTAGTTACAATTTAATACACTTTATTAAATTCAAACTACAGTGGAGAAATGGGAGAAGTGGGAAGTGAAGGCTGGGAAGAGAGTGGAAGCCATCTTTCTGGTTTTTGGTTAGTTACCAAAGGCTTTGAATTCTTTTATTCTGGCAGTGCGTTAGTGGAGTTACTCAGTAATTCAGATGACTCCAGGAGAACCTTTCAGCCACTTTTAGAAATAGCAGGGAGAAACTCTGCCATTCTGTGCCCAATTCTGGTGGTCAGCCTTTCTAATGCTTTTCTAGAAAGTTCTCCACAGGCCTCTTCTATGAGCTTCTTAGTGACGGGAAATGTCTTTGAACTCCCCACTCCTCACCACTGAAATGTGAAGTTAAAGATGCTCTCTACTCCTCTCGAAGGATCAAACAGCTCTCCTTTTTTACACAAAACGTGTGTCAAGAACTTTCCACCTGTTTAAGTCACATATTAGCCTGGCTCTGCAAAATGCGTCAGAACCCTTTGAACATCTGGAAAGTTACCTGGAGGTCAGCTCTGCAATGGACAGATCTCACAAACTTTCATGTTCCCTATAGCTCTTTGATACCAAAACAAGTTGTCCAGAGCTCCATATGTGAAGTGCTTGTTTTCAAATTTTAGTCATTAATTTTTGAATATATTCATATAATTTAAAAAGTTACAAAAGGATGTAACAACAGAAAATCTCCCTCCCACTCCTCTCCATCTCAGCCAGGTCCCTTCTATGTGCAAAATCCCATATTGCCCTTTGGATCCTGCATAAGTCACCAGAATGGCTTTGTAAGAAGCACTAAGATTCTGAGTACTGTAGGAACCCAGGTATTTTTACAGCCATAATTCCCTGCTGGGGCTGTACATCAGAAACACCTGAACAGCTTTAAGACAGATACTCAGCTGCCACTGCATAGATTAAAACAGGCCTGAGCATGCCATGTAAAGCCATGGTAGAAAAGCTTTGCACCATAGTGCCAAAATCTCCTGTAAACCCAGAAATCAAATTTGTGTAGAATGTGTGATATACTTATGGACCATATAAAGGCTGGCCACCAGAGGATGGTTATCAGTGTGTCCAGGTGGTCTCCATTTACAGTGACCATTTGGAAGGTTGCTGACCAGGGTCCTTCTTGCTAATCATTCAGACTGCATGTGTCTCAAAACATAAGTTGGAAATCTTTGCACTTCATCATATACACATCAGGTTACTCTTAGTACAAACAGTCATGCCAAACAGTCTTAATTTTGTAGCACAAATACTGTGTGCCAGGGACTGTCCATGTATTATTTTTAATCGTTACAACCACTCCATGAGGTTAGGCATTCATATTTTTATTTCAGAAGTGGAGAGACTGAGGCTAGGAGAGAGCAGTCACTTGCTCAATTTCATACCGCCCGGAAATGGTAGACCTCAGAGTGAAACCCAAACCCGTCTAGTCAAAGTATGGCCCCTGCACGTCATTGGGCTGCTGTGCTCTTTGCAAAGAGTCACTGGCTTAAAAGAGGTGCAGTGGAGAAAAATGAAGAAGATTTAAGGCCAAGACGTAGTCATTTTAATAAAGATGATAGGAACTGGGAACTTTATGTGGAGGTCACAAAATGAAAGATAAGTAAGTAAAATATTTAGTGCCAGAGATGATGACCTGCCAGCCTGGTCATCTGTCTTTGAAGACAGAATATGATAAAAAGGAAATAAGTTGGGAGGCCGAGGCAGGTGGAGCACTTGAGGTGAGGAGTTTGAGGCCAGCCTGGACAACATGGTGAAATCCTCTCTCTACTGAAAATACAAAAAAATTAGCTGAGTGTGGCAGCGTGTGCCTATAATCCCAGCTACTCGGGAGGCTGAGGCAGGAGAACCACTGGAACCCAGGAGGTGGAAGTTGCAGTGAGCTGAGATGACGCTACTGCACTCCAGCCTGGGTGACCATCTCAAAAAAGAAAAAAAAAAGGAATAACTTTCTAGGGAGATTAGTTAGCTATAAGAAATAACTTCTTGGGTGGGTAGGTGTGGGTCTATCTTTTGTCACTATAAAGAATCGTGTTCAGTTTAACTTTGTAGAGAAGCTGTGCTATACGGGGTTGGGTGGAGGAGTGGTGGGCTTGTCTGCAAATAGTGTTCATTACTAATCATACTGAAAAGATAACTCTGGGCAGCATTTGTCATGTCTTGATATTCTCATCTGGAAAATTGAGAAAAATATCCAAATAGGAAAAAGAATGATTTTGAGGATAGATTAAAATGACAGAGGTGAGTGCCTGGCGTAGGATCAGTGCGCAACAAAGGCGAGCTCTCTGCCTTCTCAAAAAAGTAGAATAGTTTGCAGGACTTCTTCAGCTATCTCTTTCCTTTAAGAGTAGTTCTAGACTGTGTAGAAAGAGAATGAGCCTTCTAGCAAAAGTAAACCGTAAAAAGAGAATATAAAGAATACAAAAACTGAAAGAAAATTTAAAAAAGCAATTTGTAAAAAGACGAAATAATGCATGAAAACTGAAAAGCTAGATGCCACAGACCAGTGACACTGTAGTCTCACCCACAGATGAGGGAACCGAATCTTGCGACTTATAGGAAAGCCCACAGCTGGGCGTATAACCACCTCTCCCACATGGGTTTTATCTGTGTGCACAGGTGTCTGCTCACATCACGACTAGCAGTTTCAGCAGGAGCTTTTAATGTCCTCTTCCGGAGCTTGATAGTCCCCTCTCTATGACAGTTTATCTGCCTCTAACTAAGCTACAGTCACCCTAGTAACCTTACTTAATTCAATATTTTGGTGTTTTCTAAACACACAAAACATGTTCTAACAGTGAAGATTAATGATTTAGTAACTCTGCCCAAAGGCTTAGGCTAACTTTTGCAGGTAGCACACTCTTACGAAGAAGCAGCTTAGGGGCAGGGTGGGGCTCGCAAGTAAAATCTAATTGGGTATGCTTTATTGCATAGCTTCCTTTTGTTTAAAAAGAGGGTTTTAGGCCAGATAGTAATGACAATGATCTATTCAACTTATGTACAAAAGTGTTTCAGGTGACATGAATAGACCTAAAGGGTGTTTGTATTCTGTGTTTAGTGTACTGTTCCGTACAGAGATGTGGTCTTAAGCTCACACTGAGTGCAGCTGTTCTCCTTCTACAGGAACCACAGTACAGCAATTCAGTACTTCAAATAGGATGTGGCAGTAAAGTTTCTGAGCATTATGAATACTGATATTTCACAGCAGTCATTTCAGTGTCTTCTGGGGTTTTAATTGTTTTACTTTTGGAGTGTTGAATAAACTCAAGCCATGCTCATGGCCATGCAAAGTTAATCACTGCCAAAATACACCTTAGCGTCACATGTCCTCTTGCCCCAGGATATTGCCAGAAGCACTGAATGTGACCTGAAGACAGAAGTTAAAAGTTTCTTTTTCTTTTCTTTTTTTTTTTTTTTTTTTTTAGATGGAATATTGCTCTATTGCCCAGGCTGGAGTACAATGATGCATTCTCAGCCCACTGCAACCTCCACCTCCCAGGTTCAAGTGATTCTCCTGCCTCAGCCTCTTGAGTAGCTGAGATTACAGGGGCCTGCCCCCACACCCAGCTAATTTTTGTTTTTTTTTTTTTTTCATAGAGACGGGGTTTCACCATCTTGGCCAGGCCTCATGATCCACCTGCCTCAGCTTCCAAAGTGCTGGGACTTTAGGCTTGAGTCACCAAGCCTGGCCCAAAAGTTTTTTTTTTTTTTTTAATTGATTAATTTATTTTGTACTTTAAGTTCTGGGATGCATGTGCAGAACATGCAGGTTTGTTACATACGTATATCTGTGCCATGGTGGTTTGCTGCACCCATCAACTCACCATCTAGGTTTTAAGCCCTGCATGCATTAGGTATTTGTCCTAATGCTCCCCTCCCCTTGCCCCCAGCCCCCAACAGACCCCAGTGTGTTATGTTCCCCTCCCTGTGTCCATGTGTTCCCATTGTTCAGCTCCCGCTTATGAGTGAGGATATGTGGTGTTTGGTTTTGTGTTTCTGTGTTAGTTTGCTGCAAATAATGATTTCCCACTTCATTCATGTCCCTGCAAAGAACATGAACTCATTCTTTTTATGGCTGCATAGTATTCCATGGTGTATATGTGCCACATTTTCTTTATTCAGTCTATCATTTATGGGCATTTGGGTTGGTTCCAAGTCTTTGCAATTGTAAATAGTGCTGCAGTAAACATACGTGTGCATGTGTCTTTATAGTAGAATGATTTCTATTCCTTTGGGTATATACCCAGTAATGGGATTGCTGGGTGAAAAGGCATTTCTATTTCTAGATCCTTGAGGAACTGCCACACTGTCTTCCACAATGGTTGAACTAATTTACACTCCCACCAACAGTGTAAAAGTGTTCCTATTTCTCCACATCCTCTCCAGCATTTGTTGTTTCCTGACTTTTTAATGATTGCCATTTTAACTGGCCTGAGATGGTGTCTCATTATGGTTTTGATTTGGAATCCTCTAATGACCAGTGATGATGAGCTTTTATTCATGTTTGTTGGCTGCATAAATGTCTTCTTTTGAAAAGTGTCTGTTCATTACCTTCACCCACTTTTTGATGATGGGGTTGTTTTTTTCTTGTAAATTGATTTAAGTTCCTTGTAGATTCTGTATATTAGACCTTTGCCAGATGAACAGATTGAAAATATTTTCTCCCATTCTGTAGATTGCCTGTTCACTCTGATGATAGTTTCTTCTGCTGTGCAGAAGCTCTTGAGTTTAATTAGATCCCATTTGTCTATTTTGGCTTTTGTTGCCATTGCTTTGGTGTTTTAGTCATGAAGTCCTTGCCCATACCTATCTCCTGAATGGTATTGTGTAGGTTTTCTTCTAGGGTTTTTAAGGTGTTAGTTTTTATGATTAAATCTTTAATTCATCTGGAGTTAATTTTTGTATAAAGTGTAAGGAAAGGATCCAGTTTCAACTTTCTGCATATGGCCAGCTAATTTTCCCAACACCATTTATTAAATAGGGAATCCTTTCACCATTGCTTGTTTTTGTCAGGTTGAAGATCAGATGATTGTAGATGTGTGATGTTATTTCTGAGGCCTCTGTTCTGTTCCATTGGTCAATATATCTGTTTTGGTACCAGTGCCATGCTGTTTCAGTTACTGTAGCCTTGTAGCATAGTTTGAAGTCAGGTAGTGTGACACTTCCAGCTTTGTTCTTTTTGCTTAGAATTCTCTTGGCTATACAGGGGTTTTTTTTTGGTTCCATATAAAATTTAAAGTAGTTTTTTCTAGTTCTTTGAAGAAAGTCAATGGTAGCTTGATGGGAATAACATCGAATTTATAAATTACTTTGGGCAGCATGACCGTTTTTGTGATACTGATTCTTTGTATCCATGAGCATGGAATGTTTTTCCATTTGTTTGTGTCCTCTCTTATTTCCTTGAGCAGTGGTTTGTAGCTCTCCTTGAAGAGATCCTTGATATCCCTTGTAAGTTGTATTCCTAGGTACTTTATTCCCTTTGTAGCAATTGTGAATGGAAGTTTACTCATGACTTGGCTCTCTGTCTATTATTGGTGTATAGGAATGCTTGTACTTTTTTGCACATTGATTTTGTATCCTGGGACTTTGCTGAAGTTGCTTATTAGCTGAAGGAATTTTTGGGCTAAGATGATGGGGCTTTCTAAATATACAGTCATGTCATCTGCAAACAGAGACACTTTGATTTCCTCTTTTCCTATGTGAATACCCTTTGTTTCTTTCTCTTGCCTGATTGTCCTGGCCAGAACTTCCAATTCTATGCTGAATACGAGTGGTAAGAGAGGGCATCCTTGTCTAGTGCTAGTTTTCAAAGGGAATACTTCCAGCTTTTGCCCATTCAGTATGATATTGGCTATGGGTTTGTCATAAATAGCTCTTATTTTGAGATATGTTCCATTAATACCTTATTTATTGAGACTTTTTAGCATGAAGAGGTGTTGAATTTTATCAAAGAACTTTTCTGCATCTATTGAGATAAGTATGTGTTTTTGGTAATTGGTTCTGTTTATGTGATGGATTACTTTTATTGATTTGTGTATGTTGAATCAGACTTACACCCCAGGGATAAAGCCGACTTGATTATGGTGGATAAGGTTTTTGATGTGCTGCTGGATTTGGTTTGCCAGTATTTTATTGAGGATTTTCACATCGATGTTTATTGGGGATATTGGCCTGAAGTTTTCTTTTTTTGTTGTGTCTCTGCCAGGTTTTGGTATCAGGATGATGCTGGCCTCATATAAAATTAGTTAGGGAGGAGTCCCTCTTTTTCTCTTGTTTGGAATAGTTTCAGAAGGAATGGTACCAGCTCCTCTTAGTACCTCTGTTAGAATTCGGCTGTGAATCTGTTTAGTCCTGGGCTTTTTTTGGTTGGTAGGCTATTAATTACTGCCTCAATTTCAGAACTTGTTATTGGTCTATTCAAGGATTCAACTTTTTCCTGGTTTAGTCTTAGGAGGGTGTATGTGTCTAGGAATTTATCCATTTCTTCTAGGTTTTTTAGTTTATTTGCATGGAAGTATTTATAGTCTTATCTGAGAGTAGTTTGTATTTCTGTGGGACCAGTGGTGATATCCCCTTTATCATTTTTTATTGGTTCTATTTGCACATCTTACCACCTAGCATGAAGTAGATACTCAAAGTCTGAGCATTGAATGAATAGAATCAAAACCAGCTGTCAACCTCTCAATCCCCTGCTAATCTATTACATTCACTTTTTCAAGGAATTAACTCATTTATGCAATCTTAATTAGTTCTTCCAAATTTTCCCCATTACCCTCTAAAATGACCTATGTGAATATTTGTGGCAGGTTGGGTTCTCCAAAGCCAGTCTGCCTCAGGATGGTGGGACATCTGGGGAGGCAGACCTTGAAGAAGCTGGCATCTGAAGACTGTGTGCTCTCATTTCCCACACTGGGAAGCAAATCCTTTTCTGAAGGAAGGTCTGACAGACCATCTCTGCTGCTATTACAATATATTACCTCCTTTACACCTTCATCCAAGGCAGAGCTGTAACTCTCTCCTAGGAGCTCATAACTTTCCTTGTGTTTTTGGTGTAATATCTAAGAATCCTTTTCAAAATCTAAGGTAATGGAGACTTTACCCCTATGTTTTCTTTTAATATTTCTGTGGTTTCAGCTCTTAAATTTGGGTTGTTAATCCATTTTGCATTTTTGTACATGGTATGAGGTACAGGTCCAATTCCATTCTTTTGCATTGGCTATCCAGTTGTGTCTGTATCATTTTTTGAAAAGACTCTTCTTGCCCTCATTGAGTGGTCTTGTAACAGTTGTCAAAGAAGTTTTGACTATAGATTTATTGGCTTATTTCTGAACTCTCAATTCTACTTCATTGATCTGTATGTCTGCTTATGAATTGAAGAACAACAACACAAAAGACATAGAAAACAAAAAGCAAAATGACAGAAGTACCCTCTTTTCTTATCAGTAAATACTTTAACTGTAAATATACTAAACTCTTCAGTTTATACTCTTTAGCTTAGCATATTCACACTTAAAGTATTTACTGATAAGAAAAGAAAGCACTTCTGTCCTTAGAATAGGCGAGATTGGCAGAATGAAAAAAATCCACATAATACAACTATATTGTTGTCTACAAGTGACACACTTAAAATTCAAAGACACAAATAGGTTGAAAGTGAATGAATGAAGAAAATAAATTTTATACAAATAGTAACCAAAGAGAGCTGGGGTGGCTATACTAACACCAAACCAAAAGAAACTTTAAGTCACATACTACTGTAACAAGAGGCATAAAAATTATATATTTATAAAAAGACAAGTCAAACAAGTGTATACAGCAATCTTGTGACAACGAAGCCTCCAAATATGTGAAACAAATATTGATAGAATTATAGAAAGGAATAGTTGGAGCCTTATATCCCACTTTCAGTAATAGATAGAACAAATAGAGGATCAAAAAGAAAATAGATAACTTGAACTATACTATAAACTAACTAGACCTAAAAAACACATCAGAAAATTCTACCCAAAATACACATGCTACCCCAAATACACATTCTTCTCAAATGCACATGGATTCTTCTTTGGAATAGACCATATGTCAACCCACAAAACAAACCTCAGTAAATTTTAAGACATTGAAATCATGCAAAGTATTTTCTCTGACTACAATGAAATAAAACCAATGAATTAATCTCTTCCTGCAGTATTATAAAGAAATACCTGAGACTGCATAATTTATAAAGAAAAGAGGTTTAGTTGACTCATGATTCTGCAGGCTGTACAGAAAGCACAATACTGACATCTGCTTCAGTTCTGGAAAGGCCTCAGGAAACTTAACAATCATGGCAGAAGGCAAGGAGGGAGCAAATCATCTCACATGGTGGAAGCAGGAGCAAAAGAGAGAAAGGCTCTGCACACTTTTAAACAGCCAGATCTCATGAGAGCTTACTCCTTATCAGGAGAACAATACCAAGAGAATTGTGCTAAACCATTCATGAGAAATTCATCCCCGTGATCCAACCATCTCCTACCATGCCCCTCCTCCAACACTGGAGATTAAAATTTGACATGTGATTTGGTGGGGGCACAGGCCCAAACCATATCAACTGGAAATCAATAGCAAAAGGAAAATTTAAAAATTTACAAATGTATAGAAAGTAAACAACACACTGTTAAATAACCAAGGGGTCAAAGAAGAAATCAAAAGGGAAATTAGAAAATAGTTTAAGGCAAATGAAAACAAAAATACAACATACCAAAAGTTATAGGCTACTGTAAAAGCAGTGCTTATGAATAAATTTACAGTTACATATGCCTATATTAAAAAGAATAAAGACTTCAAAAAAACTTGACACCATAGGAGACTAAATAAATAAGAATAAGCCAAACCAAAAGATAGTAGAAGGAAAAAGTAATAGAGTGAAGTGAAATAAAATAGAGAATTGAAAAACAATAGGGAAAATTAATGAAACCTAAGGTTTTTTCTTTGAAAAGATCAACAAAATTGAGAAACCTTGACTAAGAAGAAAGACAAAAGAAGCAAATTACTGAATCAAAAATAACAGCGAGAGCATTACTACTGACTTTACAGAAATTAAAATTATTATAGGAGAATATTATGAACAATTGCATGCTAAAAAATTAGATCGTGAGGAGGAAATAGAAAACCTGAAATGACCTATGATATGTAAATATTGCATCAGTAAACTAAAGTCTCCCAACAAAAAAGTCTAGATTTATATGGCTTCATTGGTGAATTCTACTCATGACTTAAAAAAGAATTAACATGAATTCTTCTCAAACTCTTCCAAGAGAACATTTCCCAAACCATCTTACAAGGCCAGCATTAACCTGATGCCAAAGCCAGATATCACAAGAAAAGAAATCAATAGGCTAATATCATTAATAAATACAAATGCAAAAATCCTCAACAACACACTCTAAAATTAAATATAGCAAAATGTTAAAATCAAATCAGATTTGTACCAGGAATGCAATAGTGGTTTAGTATATAATACTGTAATAAATTATACTAATAGAATGAATGGAGAAAGACATAGAAATATCTCAATTAATGTAAAAATAAAAATAGCGCTTGACAAAACTCAACATCATTTCATGATATAAAATCACTTAACAAACTAGAAATAGAAGGAGACATTCTCAACTTGATCAAGAATTTGAAGAACCCACATCTAACATCATACTCAATAGTGAAAGACTGAAAGAAAACATTTCCCTTAAGATGAGGAATAGACAAAAATGTTGACTTGCACCACTTCTAATTAGTATTGTGTTGTAAATTTGATATGGTTTGGCTTTGTGTCCCCACCCAAATCTCATCTTGAATTGTAATCCCCATGTATCAGTGGAGGGTCTTGGTAGGAGGGTAGGAGGTGATTGAATTGAATCATGGGGGTGGTTTCCCCCATGCTGTTCTTGTGATAGGGAGTTCTTATGAGAGTTCACGGTTTTAAAAGTGTTTGGCAGTTCCCCCTTTGCTCTCTCTCTCCTGCTGCCTTGTGAAGAAGATGTCTGTTCCCTCTTCATTTCTGCCATGATTGTAAACTTCCTGAGGTCTCCTCAGCCACATGGAACTGTGAGTCAGTTAAGCCTCTTTTGTTTATAAATTACCCAGTTTCATGTAGTAGTTTTATAGCAGTGTGAAAATGAACTAATACAACGTTCTAGCCAGAGTACTTAGTCAAGAAAAAGAGATTAGAGACATACAAATTGAAGGAAAAGTAAAACTACCCTATTAACAGATGACATAATCATGTATCTATGATCCTTTAAAATTTACAAAAAATTATGAGAGGTAATTAACAAATTTAGCAAAATTGCAGGATACCACATTAACATACAAAAATCAGTGCACTAGAAATGAATTATATGTAAAGAAAATTAAGAAAACAATTCCATTTACACTGGCATCATAAAGAATATAATACCTAGGAAGAAATTTAATCAAGAGAGTGAAAGACTTGTACAGTGACATTGTTTGACTACAAAATATTGCTTAAAGAAAATAAGTAAATGAAAAGATATTCCATGTTCATGGATTAGAAAACTTAACATTGTTAAGATGGCAATACTCTCAAAACAACTTGATGCAATCCATATCAAAATTTGAATGGCCTTTCTTTGGGGAAATGGAAATACTGATTCTCAAATTTATATGGAATTGCAAAGTACCCAGAATAGCCACACACACACACACACACACACACACACACACACACACACACACACACACACAGACACAGAGAAACATACACAAATTCTGAAAGAGAAGATGCATATTTCCTAATTCTAAATTTACTACAAATCTAATGATTCAAACAGCATGGTACTGTTATAAGGATAAACATATAGAGCAATGGAGTAGAACTAAGAGCCCAGAAATAAACCTATACATCTAAGACCAACTGATTTTCAAAAAGGACACCAAAAAAAGTCAAATGTTGTTCCTTCAACAAATCATGCTGGAACAGCTGGCTACCAATATGCAAAAGAATGAAATTGGACTCTTACTTCATATCACTTATAATAATTAACTCAAAATGAACGAACAACCTAAGTATGAGAGTTAAAACTATAAAACTCTTAGAAGAAAACACAGAAGTAAATCTTCATGATCTTGGATTTTGCAATGGGTTTTTACACAGGAAACCAAATGCACAAGCAGCATAAGAAATGAAAAAATGAGCTCCATCGAAACCAAAAGCTTTGTGCATTAAAAAACATAAATAAAGTGAAAAGACAACCTATAGAATGGGAGAACTATTTTGCAAATCATGGTTCTGATAAAGGTCTGTTAGCCAGAGCATACAAACAACTCTATGATTTAATAACAAAACACAAACACCCCAATTAAAAATGGGCAAAAATCTTGAATAGACAATATCTTCATTCAGTCCATATTACTCCAGTGCTAATCACAACTCCAATATGGTGTTCCATATATGCAAGTATCTGAGGATGGAAAAGAGAGCTCAGTGTGTAAAGAGGGAGAAAACAGGACACTGAGAACACAGGGGAGGGAGTACCTGGAAGCAGGTCTGCCTGGGGATAAGGAAGTGGAATTCAAGGAAGCCTTCTTGAAGGAACTGACTGTTGAATGGTGTCCAAGCAAAAAGCAGATTTACAGGAAGAAAAAATAAAAATAAACTATCAGTTTTGCTTTCATCTATCATCTATCTATCTATCATGTATCAACCATCTACCAATCCATTATGTATGTATGTATATCTATATATCATCTATGTATCTAATCTATGTATGTGTGTATGTATGTATGTATCTATGTATCTGTCTATCTATCTATCTATCTATCCATCCATCCTCTAGCTGACCGTCCAGGATAGCAGTTAACTGGGCACAACAGAGCTTCTATCTATGTTAGTGGGAATATTCTATTTCTTCAGTTGTTTGGAAGATAAATGGGTATTTGTTTCACTATTATTTGAATTGAACATGGACATTCTATTTACTCTTTTGTGTGAAAAATATATTTCACAAATTTTCTCTGCAAGTAAGGTTTTTTTTCCCATTTCCTTATACCACCATTTATTCTGTAAGAAGATGTTTTAATTAAACATTTACATATCTATAGGCATAAAGAGGCTGACTGTTAGAAAAAAGAAATAGATTGGTCTCCAAGCCAGGGGAGACATAAACATTTGTAAATTAACTCTGACTATTTTAGCTAAGTAATAATGAATAGTTTTATTTATAAGGCAAGTTTTCTTTTCTGAATTATAAATTTTTTTCACTCAATGCCTTTTAAATTCCTATTTTTAAATGGCTGTTGCAGATGAGATTTCCCAGGAAGCTGCTTTGCTATGGCAATGACGGTTTGGCAAATTTATGTGGGAATGCTCTCAGGACCAACACCTGTGTGGAGGGAAGGGAGCAGATGGGCAGAGGGACAGGCTGGGCTTCCACATGGTCAAAACAAAAGCCTTAGCCACCCCACAGGAAGATATCTGGAGCAGGGTTAGGCCTTTAAATTTGCATGGAATCGAGATGAGAGGAGCAGGGCCCTCATCACATGGACATCATTGAACTGAGACTGCTCCAGGGACCGTGGTCAGGGTGGGTCCCTTCAGCTGAGGGCAACGTCTAGAGAGAGGCCGGGTAGGGAATGGTGCTGGCAGCACTTGCAGCAGCGGGGCATGGACCTCTTCGTCTTTTAGATCTCAGGGAGACTGGGCTATGTATCACAGCTCCACACCTCCATGGTAAGGACATGTGTTAGGTGCTATGGAGTGTCAACATGAATAAGGTCTGGTCCTGCCCCCCAGAAGCTCATACTCTGGTGCCACGGAGCTGAGGGTGGGCAGAAACTATGAAAGGGGAGACTCCAGATGGAAGCTCCAGAACTGCAGTGAAGGCTTGCGGGGAGCTGGGAGCCGGCTCTCCCTGACCACAGGGAGGAGAATGAAGGCAGGCTGCAGGAACACACCCCAGGGAGGGCATCTGCATGGTTACAGGATTTGCTCCAGAAACTCTGGCAGCTGGGGAGGAGGGGGAAGACAGGTAGTTTTCAGGTATAGGACTGGTGAGGGAAGAAGAGCTGGGGCCAGGGAGGAAGAGTCCCAGGACACACATGATCTCACTGCTGTGCTGTCTGCAACCTCCAGCCTCTGCCTCCTTCTCTCTCCATCCTCAACTGCTTCCTACCAGCTTCTGGGTGTGGGAATCCAAGAACAGTGCAGAGGCATCAGTGAGCAGCAGAGCTGGGCATACAGGGTTATACAGGTGGGGAATTAAGTGAGGCTGGCAATCCATCAGCTGACAATGGATAGACACATTGTCATAGCCGATGGAATATGATTCAGGGATGAAAACACATGTAGCATGACACATGCTATGATACAGTGAGCCTGGAAGACATCACAGGAAAGAAACCAGCCACAGAAGACCACACATGGTACGGCTGCATTTACATGAAATGTGCAGAAAAGGCAAATCCTTATAGACAGAAAGTAGGTTTGTGGTTGCCAGAGACTAGGGGCCTGGGGGAAGTGGGGAGGGACTGCTCACAAGGACAGGGTTTCTTTTGGGGGTGGTTTAAATGTCCTTAAATTTTTCGTGAGGAAGATTGCACAACTCTGGGAATGTACTAAAAACCATGGAATTCTACACCTTAAATGGGTCAACAGTGTGGTGTGTGAGTTTTATCTCAGTAAAGTTGTTACTAATAAGAAAGTGAAGCAACGGGCATGAGGACAAGGCCAGCAGTGGAGATGTGGACAGGTGGCTGAATAAACTCTTCCTGCTTTTCTTCTTCTTGGATCCAGTTCTTCTGGCCTACTGATCTCTCCTCTACACAGGCAGTGCTGGGAGCACTTCTTTCAGTTCCTTTTCATCCAAATAAGGTCACATACTGAGGGACTTCAACATATCTTTTCAGAAGAACACAATTCAGTCCATAACAAGTATCAATAGCAAGTTCCTTTCAATTTGACTGTGACATGCTTCATTTAGAACTGGCTTGGAGCACATTAAATAGATGCATTCATAAAACCCATCACACACAGACCTACGTAGAATCTCCAATCCTGCTACACCTCTCGCTGGCTTGTTCCTGTCTGCCAGCTCAGAATCTGACCACATAAATCAGAGCCACTGGCTCACTAAAGGTCACCTACAAAGGTGACAGGTGTCAAATTAGAATCACCAGATCTATAAATTGGAAAGGAGAGCTTTATTTCTTATAGAGGGTGACAACGTGCAGACTGGCCAACCTGTGGGCTGGGAAGTGTAGCCTCTGGCAGAGACTGAAAGCAGGCCCTTCAAGGGGGGAGAGATGAGGCAGAAATAGATGCTGAACAGGTTGGCTAGGTATACATGTCAGCAGTTTATAGGAGGAGCTAGGGACAGTCATGAAGGCAGGCATGCACATGCATAGTAAGCTAACATGCACGTCACATGGGCATGCTCACTTTGGGGTGGAGATCTAACATCTAAATGCATTGCAACTAGACCCTATACAGCAAAAGGTGAAGCAAGGACATGAAATCACATGAAAGAGAAAGTGACTGAAATCAGTCTCTTGTCCAGTTAAAGCTTTAGCTCTGGCTAGTGGGCTATAGGGGGCTTGTCAGTGTCCGGCAGCAAATGAGCTGCAATTGTTTCAGTATTGCTTATCTGGTGGCCAGTGCTGATTAGCTGCTAGAGAAAAGGAAGAACCCTGTGACAGTTAGAATAGAGTTTATTGTTTAAGTGTAGGGGTGTGTGCTTAACCCTCTCCCGGCATGGCCTTGGGTCTTATTTATAATTTGGTATCTTATTGTCACAAACAGTCCACTCCATCAGTCTCTTGATACTCCATTTTCACACAGGTTAGATACGAATGAATAAAACATCGTACCTTTGGCTCTTTCTGAAACAAAATAGGCTATGCCATGTAGATGCCAATGATCGTCTCTGTGTACAGGCAGCAAATGCTTGTAAAAAGAATGTCAGCATCCATGAACCTCAGGGCTGGGTGGAAGTCATGGAGTTCAATAGATCTGAAAAATGCATGATAGAAAAGTCATAATTTTTCCACTGTGAGGATTTCTCAGTTTCTTTGTTTATTTCTTCAAGGGGAAGCCTGAGAGGAGCTTTTGATGTGCCTTTTCATGAAGCCCTAACCCGAAGCTGGCCACAGAGAAACACGACCTCTTAGTCTCTGGGTACTGCCTGTGCCTGCACTTCCCATTCCTGGTACTTAGCTGAGCTGGAAACATTTGTTAGCAAGACTTTTTGAAGTCTGTTCATAGTAAAGCCGAAATGAATGTCTTTTGTGCTGCACTTTCTGGGCTGTCTTCTGGGAAGCTGTCCACTGACAACGAAATTGCTTTGGAGAAATGATCAAAGAAACCATTCTAATGGTATGGTCTTCATTTCTGAGCAGGAATAATAGGCGATCCAGCCCGCACTATTGTAGGAAGCTGTAAATAATGCTGTGTTCCTTTGATCGCCGGCTCTTCATTCTGTCTTATTTACTTTTCAGAAACAAACATTGACAATGATGGTAGGGCTTCTAAGCCGCTTATGTGGGTAGAAAATCTGTATTTTAAAATGGTAGTTTAGACTGAGTGGGTCTACACGTTTTCCCCTGAACTGAACTGTCCCATTTTTTAAAACCATGTAAATGTCTTCAAAGCTGTACCCACAAAAACACTGAAGTCTAGAGGGAAGAAACTAAAAGCCAAATTCCCCTGGCAGGGTCTGTGACAGGCACAGTGACTCCCAGGGCTCATCATCATTGCTTTACCTGTTAGTTACATGCATGAGATACAAATTACCCTCCAGACTCTGACCTTTTGCTGCTTTTACAAATTCTGATTTTGAAATTGGGACTGAGGAGGTCCAAAATCCCATTGTGAATTTATATGCTTTCAGAATAGGGACTGGGGTGGGGCGGGGGGCTGTTCTAATATTGTAAACTTATAAAACATTGTTAAAATATGCACAAAAGTTCCATACATGGGATATATGAGGATATATAATTATATGGCCTCCTGATTGGCTCTATAATTTTCTGTGTTACTGTATTTCTATTTTACAATAATTTTTCATCAATCACTGCTCCAAATAAGTCATTATAAAACTTGGCAGACTTTGTCTTTATCTTACGTTAGAGACGGGGAATATATTAAATTCATCATTCACCTGCCCTCTGAGTACTCAGGGAATCTTGTTCCCATCCTTCTAGAAAACAACAAAAGAAACAAAAAACCTGCTAAAACAGCTGTATGGTGTTTTAATCTATCTTATGCCATCCTCATCTTCCATTTAGAAAATGTATTATTTTATTGGAAGTCTTTTTCTGTTGCATTTTATCTGTGCTAGTGTGAGGTGATAAATGACCACATCACTGCTCTGTGACTTTGATGTGGCTAGGTGATTTGTGGGAGCACCCTAGAGAAACAGCTGATCCCCTACAGGTGAGGTGCCTTCTCTGAACCACAGAAGTCCTCTTTTGGTGTCCTCAACACCAAACCTTACCCAGTCTGGTCCTAGTCTATCAGCAATTTTATCAGGAAAGGAAATCCAAAATAATTCTTACAAGCAAAAAAACCGGCAACTGCCTTCTTACACAAAAGACAAACAAACCATCATGTTAGAGTTGAAAACAGGGAAGGATAAATATGGGAAAGGGGATACTGTCTATAGGTGAGGACTGTGTCTCACCTGGAAGGCAGGGACTGGGTAGAACAGGATCTATATCAGGTTAGTGGCACTTAGGATTACTTCATGTGGCCATTCTGATTCTTTGTTGCACTGAAATTTGTGCAAAAGAAAAAAAAAAAAAAAAACCTGTTCAAAATAACTAGGCCAGTGGAGGTTTGAGATGCCTTCTGTCCAATGCAGACAGTTTCATTTACTGTACCGGGAACTATCTGTGGGGCCTATTTTCATGGCAGGGAGGAAGCTTTGGGAAGGACCGCCATGGTTTTCCCCAAATTCTGGTGTTCAGGGATCACTTGAGATTTTGAAAACACACATATTTCTTCTGAGGAGGTCAAAATTAGTGATGTCAAAACCTTCTGAGGTGGGCTCTACTGCTGTTTTCAAAAGATGAGAAAAGAGAAATCTTGTCTTCAAAAAGGTTCCCTGTCTAACCTGGGAGACCCATAATGCTGGCATATGCTTCTGACAGTCAGAATGCTTGGTTGGAGCAGCTCCCCCTCACACAGAACCTTTTGATGTTCACCCAGCCCCACTAACCCTGCCACGGAATGCACCAGCATAAACTCCATCACAAAACCCTAACAAGGCGTGATTGGGCTTGGAGACCAGAACATTGGGCCAAGAATCTACAGAGCCAGCTGTGGGACTCATCATGCATGAGTTACCGAATATACCATGTCTTCGCTCAGCCATCCGTGGAAGAGGACTCATGCTTTCACCCTGGCCGCTAACCTCAAATCACTTTCACAACAGTATGGTTCTGCCCCATATTGATGTTAACTTAAGTTCAACTCCTGAGAATTACATGAAACAATGTTTCTATGGACCACAAATGATCATTTTTCCAAGTTTACAATAAACTTTGCCTCACAGAACCCACATTAGTGAAATCTCTTTAAAATATAAGAAAATATGGTGAACATCTCCCCACTGCCCCAGGCATGATTTCCACCGTGTAAGTAAACACATGCTCTGAGTCAAAATAAAATAACACACAAGATACAAAACAAATGGGCAGTCTCACTTCTTTTTTCAATGCGCCTTAGTTTTATGAAAAATTAGGCTGCTACATTTATGCGATTGTGTGTTGACTTGCACATACTTTTGGGTAAGGTTGTGAGAAGTAGATTAAAAGACCAGGAAGGGTAAGGCTTTTGAGCAAAACCGAGGTGAGACATTCTGAGACACACACTACACCCAGCACAAGATGCTCCGTGATGTCAAATGACATTATGAAGAAAAGAAAGGCTTTAACCTTGGCACCTTGTATATTGAACTAAGAATGTGAAGCAGGGGAGATGGGAAGATGGAGAAGGATATATTAAGGGAAAAAAATCTGGGAACTAGAAGAGCAGCCAGCTCTCTAGGCTTGGAAGTTGCTACCCCAGCTTTAAAGCCTGTTATCCCATTTCCCAGAACCAGCGGGGGACCCAGAACTCACCCCTCACTCATCACCTGAAGCTTTTGCTTAAAGAATAAGATTTTCTTTAAAACAATACCTCGAGGAAGGTGATCCAAGATGGCCGTTTAGGAACAGCTCAGGACCACAGCTCCCAGTGAAAGCGCAGAGGGTGAGTGGACGCCGTGTTTTTATTGCCCACAGACTGGGAAATTCCCGGGCGGAGGTGCTCCACAGTCGCCAGCGCGGCTGTTTCGGCCAGCGCGGCTGTGCTGGCCAGCGCCGCTGCTTTGCCCCGCGCGGCTGCTTTGTCGGCGCCCCAGAGCCGCGGCTCTCCATACAAAATACACTGGTCTGGGGGCCCTTTTGGCTGGCGATTGGAGTCACGGTAAGTCGCCCATTCGCCGGTTCAAAAAGGGGACTGAGCAGAGAACCAGGACAGTAGATTCCAGGGCAAAAAAAAAAAAAAAGCGCCGCAAACCTCAGTGCCGCTGTTTATGCCAGCGCAGTGAGTGGCCGCAGGGGAAAACAAACAGACCCCGGCGCCTCTTCAACAGGCGACTGGAACACCAACTTAAAAAAGGCTCTGAGGCAGGGAGCCAGGCGATCAGAAATAAAGATGTTCTTCGAAACCAACGAGAATGAAGACACAACATACCAGAATCTCTGGGACACATTTAAAGCAGTCTCTAGAGGAAAATATATAGCAATAAGTGCCCACATGAGAAGCAAGGAGAGATCAAAAATTGACACCCTATCGTCAAAACTGAAAGAGTTAGAGGAGCAAGATCAAAAAAACTCAAAGTCTAGCAGAAGACAAGAAATAGCTAAGATCAGAGCAGAACTGAAGGCGATAGAGACACAAAAAACCCTTCAAAAAATCAATAAATCCAGGAGCTGGTTTTTTGAAAAGATCAACAAAATAGAAAGACCACTAGCCAGATTAATAAAAAAGAAAAGAGAGAATAACCAAATTGATGCAATAAAAAATGATAAAGGGGATATCACCACAGATTCCACAGAAATTCAAACCATCATCAGAGATTATTACAAACAACTCTATGCACACAAACTAATAAACCTGGAAGAAATGGATAAATTCCTGGACACTTGCCTCCTGCCAAGCCTAAACCAGGAAGAAGCCGAAACCCTGAACAGACCCATAACAAGGTCTGAAGTTGAGGCAGCAATTAAGAGCTTACCACCCAAAAAAAGCCCAGGTCCAGATGGGTTCACAGCTGAATTCTACCAGACATACAAAGAGGAGCTGGTACCATTTCTTCTGAAACTATTCCAAACAATACAAAAAGAGGGAATTCTTCCCAAATCATTTTATGAGACCAACATCATCCTGATTCCAAAACCCGGCAGAGACTCAACAAGAAAAGAAAACTACAGGCCAATATCCATGATGAACATAGATGCAAAAATCTTCAATAAAATACTGACAAGCCGATTGCAACAGCACATCAAAAAGCTTATCCACCATGATCAAGTAGGCTTCATCCCGGGGGTGCAAGGCTGGTTCAACATACGCTAGTCTATAAACGTAATTCACCACATAAACAGAACCAAAGACAAAAACCACATGATTATCTCAATTGATGCAGAGAAGGCCTTTGACAAAATTCAACAGCCCTTTATGCTAAAAACACTCAATAAGCTAGGTATCGATGGAACGTATCTCAAAATAAAAAAAGCGATTGATGACAAACCAACAGCCAATATCATACTGAATGGGCAAAAACTGGAAGCATTCCCCTTGAAATGTGGCACCAGACAAGGATGCCCGCTCTCACCACTGCTATTCAATATAGTATTAGAAGTTCTAGCCAGAGCAATCAGGCAAGAAAAAGAAATAAAGGGCATTCAAATAGGAAAGGAGGAAGTCAAATTATCTCCATTTGCAGATGACATGATTGTATATCTAGAAGACCCCATCGTCTCAGCCCCAAACCTCCTGAAACTGATAAGCAAGTTCAGCAAAGTCTCAGGATACAAAATCAATGTGCAAAAATCACATTCCTATACACCAATAACAGACTTAAAGAGAGCCAAATCAAGAACAAACTTCCATTCACAATTGCTGCAAAGAGAATAAAATACCTAGGAATACAACTAACAAGGAATGTAAAGGACCTCTTCAAGGAGAACTACAAGCCACTGCTCAACGAAATAAGAGAGGACACAAACAGATGGAGAAACATTCCATGTTCATGGTTAGGAACAATCAATATCGTGAAAATGGCCATACTGCCCAAAGTAATTTACAGATTCAATGCTATCCCCATCAAGCTACCAATGACCTTCTTCGCAGAACTGGAAAAAACCACCTTAAACTTCATATGGAACCAAAAGAGAGCCCACATAGCCAAGTCAATTCTAAGCAAAAAGAACAAAGCTGGGGGCATCACACTACCAGACTTCAAACTATACTATAAGGCTACAGTAATCAAAACAGCATGGTACTGGTACCAAAACAGAGATACAGACCAATGGAACAGAACAGAGGTCTCGGAGGCAACACAACATATCTACAACCACCTGATCTTTGACAAACCAGACAAAAACAAGCAATGGGGAAAGGATTCCCTGTTCAATAAATGGTGTTGGGAAAGCTGGCTAGCCATGTGCAGAAAGCAGAAACTGGACCCCTTCCTGACACCTTACACTAAAATTAACTCCAGATGGATTAAAGACTTAAACATAAGACCTAACACCATAAAAACCCTAGAAGAAAATCTAGGCAACACCATTCAAGATGTAGGTGTAGGCAAGGACTTCACGACCAAAACACCAAAAGCATTGACAACAAAAGCCAAAATAGACAAATGGGACCTAATCAAACTCCACAGCTTCTGCACAGCAAAACAAACAGTCATTAGAGTGAATCGGCAACCAACAGATTGGGAAAAAATTTTTGCAGTTTACCCATCTGACAAAGGGCTGATACCCAGAATTTACAAAGAACTAAAACAGATTTACAAGAAAAAAACTAATAAGCCCATTCAAAAGTGGGCAAAGGATATGAACAGACACTTTACAAAAGAAGACATACGTGAGGCCAACAAACATATGAAAAAATGCTCATCATCACTGGTCATCAGAGAAATGCAAATCAAAACTACATTGAGATACCATCTCACGCCAGTTAGAATGGCGATCATTAAAAAATCTGGAGACAACAGATGCTGGAGAGGATGTGGAGAAATAGGAACACTTTTACACTGTTGGTGGGAGTGTAAATTAGTTCAACCATTGTGGAAGACAGTGTGGTGATTCCTCAAGGACCTAGAAATAGAAATTCCATTTGACCCAGCAATCCCATTACTGGGTATATATCCAAAGGATTACAAATTGTTCTACTCTAAGGACACGTGCACACAAATGTTCACTGCAGCACTGTTTACAATAGCAAAGACCTGGAACCAACCCAAATGCCCATCGACGAGAGACTGGATAAGGAAAATGTGGCACATATACACCATGGAATATTATGCAGCCATCAAAAACGATGAGTTTGGGTCCTTTGTAGGGACATGGATGAACCTGGAAACCATCATTCTCAGCAAACTGACAGAAGAGCAGAAGATCAAACACCGCATGTTCTCACTCATAGGCGGGTGTTGAACAATGAGAACACATGGACACAGGGAGGGGAGCACTACACACTGGGGTCAGTTGGGGGGAAATAGGGGAGGGACGGTGGGGCGTGGGAAGCTGGGGAGAGACAGCAAGGGGAGAAATGCCAGATGTAGGTGATGGGGAGGAAGGCAGCAAATCACACTGCCACGTGTGTTCCTATGCAACAATTTTGCATGTTCTTCACATGTACCCCAAAAGCTAAAATGCAATAAAACAAATAAATGGGAAAAAAAAACAAAACAAAACAATACCTCTGCCGGGCACGGTGGCTCATGCCTGTAATCCCAGCACTTTGGGAGGCTGAGGCAGGCGGATCACCTGAGGTTGGGAGTTCGAGACCAAACTGACCAACATGGTGAAACCCCATCTGTACTAAAAATACAAAATTAGCTAGGTGTGGTGGTGCATGCCTGTAATTCCAGCTACTGAGGAGGCTAAGGCAGAAAAATCACTTGAACTCAGGAGGTGGAGTTTGCGGTGAGCTAAGATTGCACCATTGCACTCCAGCCTGGGCAAAAAGAGCAAAACTCCTCTCAAAAAGCAAGCAAGCAAGCAAACAAACAACAAAAAAACGATGCCTCCATGCCAAAAGGAGCAACTAGGAAATTAGTATTTATTTCTAGTGCTATGTATTTACTTTTTCAGAGCATATTCTATCTTGGATACTTTTCTCTCTGACCAGCCAAGACCAACCTGCAAAGTACCTTATATTCTTCAAGAGAAAAATAATGTTTTTAGGAAATTGACTATGGACAAATTATATAAAAAGCATTATTTGAGGTGCTAGATTTTTGCCTCGATTTTGGATTTTTTAATGTTTTATATTTCAGAGTTACAAAACATTTTCAAAATGGGTTGAAAAATTTCTGTTTATCCTTCATTCAGCTTTATCAAATATTAACACCCATAACCATAGCACCATGATCAAAGTCAGCAAGTTAACAATAACACTAATAGCGAATCTGTAGACTTTATTCAGATGTCTCTCTTCCCTGCCTCCCTCTCTCTCCCTTTCTCTCTCTGCCTCTTCCTCTCCCTCCCTGTCTTTCTCCCAATTGCTTCATCTCTGACTCCCTCACTCCCTGCCGCCCTTCTCGTTTCTTCTCCTACCTGTTGGTTTTATGTCCTCCTGTTGCAGACCTCCTCAAGAAAGTGAAGGGAAAATAGCAGGGGCTGGATTGACTCTCTTCGCTAGTTCTGGCTTCAAAAACTCCCATGGAAGAATCCTGATGCACAGATGAACAATGACCCCAGGCATGGTCAATCAGCTACTGCTAAAGAACAGAGTTCTGGGCCCTGGGACCCCTGCACATCAGGGAAGGGCTTGTTATGGGCCAGAAACCCAGCAAACGCTGACTTCACAGCTTCAGCTGTTACTGCCAGCGCGATCGCTCTTCGGGCTCCACACTGGCAGGCCCAACTGGACCTTCTGGTCCCTCCCATCTTCATATCTACTAATCAGTAAGTCAGACCAGCTTTACCCCTAAAATCCACCCAGGCCTTGGCCACCTCTCTCCACGTCCACACTAGCCCACATCCACACTAGCCCACCACCTAGTCTAGGCCACAGCCTTACCTGGACTGAGGCAGAGACCTCCTTTGTGGCCTTTCCACGTTCACGCTTCAGCCTCTTACATCCATTCCAGCCGCAGCTGCCAAGGTGACTTCTGAAGCAAAGCATGTCACGAAAGGGCTTTGCTTTGTGCTGACCGGAAAGTCTGGCTCCTTACTGAGGACGACAGAACTCCATGGCAATCAGAACCCTGCCCGCTCCTCAAACTTCAGCTCATCTGCTCCCAGCACCCGCAAGACCCTCACTCTTCTGTCCCCTCTCAGCACCCCACAAGACCCTCATTCACCCGCCTGCTCACCCGATGAGTCCGCTGAGCTCCTCTTCCAGTTCCCATGGAGCTCCTGCTGCTCTTTGCTCTTCTGGCTCCCCTGCCAGGTCCCTCCTGGGTCTTCCTCACTCCCACCCCCCCACCCCTGCCCCATGTGCAGGGTGAGTATCTGGCTCCACAGGCCCCTCTGCAGGTATTCACACATTGTCTCTAATGGGGCTTAACTTGCTCAGTTAATTGTTCGCTTGTTTTCAGTCTCACCATGACTTTAAAATTTGCAATGAAAATATACAGGAAGACCCGTGGCAGTGTTCGGGTGTACCTATGCAACAATCTTGCATGTTCTTCACATGTACCCCAAAACCTAAAATGCAATAAAATAAATGGGAAAAAAAAAGAAAATATACAGGAAGAAAGAAAGAAAAAGGGAATAGCTACGGAAGAGCAAGTGAGCCGGGGAGGCCCCAGGTAGGGACTTTATTTCAGAGTTCATTTTAGACATTTAGAACATCTATGTAATAGTATTTGAAATTCTTTCACACCTTTAAAATAAATTTGAATTAATCAGAAGACAACTTGGTTCCATAAGGAAGTACTTCTAGAAATAGCTCTATGGTTTGTAATCCTTATTTGTGTTGAACAGCAGAATGAGTTAACTCTTTAATATTAAATAGTCATTGTTCAGAAAGGAAAAATGAACTGAAAAGAGCTTTAATAACTTGATTTGTAAATTTGGGAAGAGGGGTGAGTTAATGGTATCATGGTCTCGTAGGGAGGAATTCATTTTATTTTATTGTATTTTTTCCAGATGAAGCCTTGCTCTGTTACCCAGGCTGGAGTGCAGGGATGCGATCTCTGCTCACTGCAACCTCCACCTCCTCAATTCAACCAATTCTCCTGCCTCAGCCTCCCACGTAGCTGGGATTACAGGTGTTCACCACCATGCCCGGCTACTTTTAGTATTTTTAGTAGAGATGAGGTTTTGCCATGTTGGCCAGGCTGGGGGAATTTTATTTTAAATGGTCTTTTTAGAAAAAAAAAATGAAACAAAATAAACTTTTAGGAACTTCTGTTCTACAAGATACTCATTTTAAACCCAAAAATGTTCATGATAAGTAATATATAACCTACTAAATATTTTCCCATCTCCACACTTTCTCTGTTTTCACACACAAACACACACACACACACACACACACACACACACACACACAAAAACACACACTCTCACATGCACACACCCCAGGCACTCCATGATAAGGATATAACTGGCGCCTGTTTAGAGCTGTGTGCTTCAGCCAAACGCCCCGGTCTCAGCCAGTAAGGAGGTAGATAACAGCCCTGGGAGCCACACTCAACTGGGGTTTCCTTGCTTGTAGAAGTTATTTAGTGCTTTTCCCTTCCAGGAAACAGAAGTAACAAATGATTTTTCTTATCTGTGGATGCATGAACATATTTTGTCAGAAAGCGGCCGTACAAGATGGGGGTTTTCTTTTCTGCGAGGTAAAAGCAATTCACACACACGCAAACCTGATTCTGAGATGCGTCATCCTCTGAACGTGAATTCCTGTGGTTTTTCGGAGTTGGTCCTAGAGAAGGGCTGGGTCCATCTGTCTCCTCAGAACAGAACGCACAGCCTTCCCGAAGAAAAACATGCGGTGCTTCAAATACATACAATGTAACGTTAAAGTCCACTGGATAGCAAGAATTCACCTGTTCCCGGGCATTTTCAAGATTCTCCTAAATGAAGAGTTTGGATATTGGAGTTCCTTCCCTCGGGTCCTCCTGCCTTTGTTAAACATACGCCAGACGCACGCCAGGGAACCAGCTTCCTAGAGAATGGCTGACGCCAGGGCTGGGGTAGGAAAAGCAGGGGATCAGCCCCCAAATTATGAAAGCCGCTCAAAACGTGAAAGGGACAAAAGGACGCAAGGACTAGTTTGAAGGAGCTGCCACTGGGCACACAGGAGGCGCACTGAGCATGAAAATGAAAAACGGAGGTAGTGGGCGACACTCACTGGACAAACCAAAAAACCCCCAAGTACACAATGCCGGCAGAAAACAAGCGAATGGAGGGGGTGGGATCCGTGAGAAAGCTTTTTCTTATAGAAGGCCAACTGATAAAGTTGTCCGAAAATTAGTTTTTTGTTTGTTTGTTTTTTTAAGATGGAGTCTCACTCTGTCACCAGGCTGGAGTGTATTCCTGGGATCTCAGCTCATGGCAACCTCCGGTTCCAGGGTTCAAGTGATTCTCCTGCCTCAGCCTCTGGAGTAGCTGGGACTACAAGCACGCGCCACCACACTTGGCTAATTTTTTGTATTTTTAGTAGAGACAGGCTTCATCATATTAGCCAGGATGGTCTCGATTTCCTGACCTCAGGATCTGCCCACATCGGCCTCCCAAAGTGCTAGGATTACAGGTGTGAGCCACTGTGCCTGGCCAGAAAATTACTACTTTGAAACCACCATAATGATCATTGGCCTAGGCAAAGATCATCACTGAATGTTAATATCACTGGGTGGAATTATGGGGTGATATTTACAGTTGCCTAGTGCCTGCTCATAGATTCTTTCCTAATCCAAGGATAGACGGTGCCTTTCCAGAGGATAAGTCAGGGTGACACCACCTTAACCAAATGACATCCAAACTGAGATGTCAGCAAAACAAAGATCCTGAGCACTTCAAAAACAAACTTCCAGCCTCATGGAACAAAGAAAGGCTAAGGATTGCTCCTGATTAAGGAAGTCTAAGGGGAGGCGACACATAGCGACACATAAATGTGATGCATCACTCTAGGTTGGATTTTGGTCTTGCGGGGGCGGAAAAAGTTGCTTTAAGGGCAATTTTGTGACCATCAACAAAATTTGAATGTTCACTACATATTAGATAATACTATTGTGTCTATGTTACATTTTCTAAATTTGATGATTTCATTGTAACTATGTAGAAGACAGAGATGGAGACAGTTGGGATGGCTAAGTATCAGTGGTGGGAGAATAGACGGGAAGAGCATAGAAACGTTAACTTGTAGTATTTTTGCAGGTTTGCTCTAGGTTCTGAATGCTTTCAAAATAAAAAGTTTAATTAAAAAACTTCTGGAGAGAAATGGAATGAAGAATAATTTCTTTCTAAAATTATGACTATTTCACAGTAATATGTGCTTTTTGTAACAATGTTTGAAAATGTAATTCAAAAAATGAAAGGTATCTGTTCTTTCATCACACAGTGTTTAACATTGCAAGCATTTAGAATGAATTTAGAAATAAGTATACTTATTTGGGATCCCTTGAGGGCAGGAGTTCAAGGCCAGCCAGGGCAACATAGTGAGACACTGTCTTTATTAAAAAATAAATTTAAAAAAATTAGCCAGGCATGGTGGCATCCCTGTAGTCTCAGCTACTCAGGAAGCTGAGGCAGGAGGATAGCTTGAGCCCATGAGTTTGAGGCTTCTGTGATTGTGCCACTGCACTCCAGTCTGGGTGACAGAGCAGCATTCCTGGGAGGAGAATGGTTTTCCAGGTACCTGTTCATGGGAGGGTTTCAACCCTTCAGCTCTCCTCCTCTCCGACTCTTCTGTGATCTTCCAAGCACTCTTTCTTGGATATCAGGTGCAAATAACCCATAAACCTACACCCTAGAACATTCTTGAGTGTTTTCTGGGAAGTGAGAAGCAAGGTCAAGTTTACAAGCACAGGCTCAGCGTGGCTGAGGTGCTGTTCATTGTTCTCACAGGACAGTGGGATGTTTTAAACTCAAATGGTGAAGTGGACTCTGAGAAGGGTGCTAAGCCATCCATAGCTACCTGTTTGAAGATGATGAATCAAGACCGAGTGAGATGGGGTGCAGCTTGACAGGCTCCCCTAGCCGGGAAGGGGCCCCTCACAGCAGGGTTCAGGGTCCCCATGTGCATGCCCTGCTTCTCAAAAGGCAGTGAAATGCTATGTTAGGCCCATTGTTCAGGTTTGAGGACCCAAAGTTATGCTTCCCTGATGGATGGAGGAACGAAACTGAATTACCTTCTGTTGTTTACTTGGTGCCAGAGGAGACATGGGTCAGCTTTATTTATGTTATTCAAGAAAAGGAACAACAGATGTATATAAGAACAAAGCAGAGAGAGAAGATAGCAATGCAGACAGTTTGCACAATTGGGATCATCGTATCTGTTGTCAGCTGGCAAGGAGATCCACAAGGAGCAGGTCAGCCGGGGTACCGGCAGAAGAGCCTCCAAGTGTTCATGGACTTTGCAGAAACCTTGCGGTGAGCTTTGGCACACATGTGTCAAGCCATCCCTGTTTCTGCCGGTGTCTGCTCAGCAACTGTACTTCAGTGAGGCTGTCTCTGCTCATTTCCCCCATCGTGATTTCCAACGATGAACCTGAGGCCAAGTGGCAAAACTCCCTCCTAGGGACAGGGAGAGTGCCCTCACTGTCCTTCCTAGGAGGGTAAGCATCTATGCTCAGGAGTGAGTCACACCAGAAGATTTGTCTTTAATATCATCTGCCCCATCCTGAATTGTCATCAGTGCTGGACCAAAGTGCTCTTTGCGGACTTAAAAGAATTTCGTTTTCTATAAGGCCAGGCTGCCTGAAGTCAGAGTGCTATCTGGGCTCAGGGCAGGCGAGAAGTATTTCCATAATCCCAAGTGTGCAGAACACAGGCTCACACTGAAGTGCAAACACTGTAAGTAGAGACCAGGATGCCGACACCTGGAGCTAGGCAACATGGGGCAGTTGAAGCCTTGGCCACCAGAAGAGACTGCCAGGATGCAGAACTTTCTTATGGCAACAACACCAGGAGGTGAAGAGTTTCTCTGCTCACCGAGGAAGGCATATAAGCTGCCAGTGTACTAAGCAGGAGAGGGGACTGGGAGACCAGACTGCCTGCAGCTCCCGCAGGTAGGGACCCGGTCAATGGAAATGCTTCCAGCATGCACACCCTTAAAGAGCCTTCTGGAGTCAGGAGTGTTAGCTGGTTTGACCTGAAATAATGGCTCCATTATTCTAGAAGGCATTTTTCTCACTTTAAGACTGTGGGCTATTAGATCACACCATCTTGAGCAAATTCTGCTACTTTTGGACAAGAAAATATGCTCATATATAGCCACGTCAGTCTGAATTACAAATATTCTAGATTTGTCAGCCTGGCCACAAACCAGCTCAGAAACACAAAACTTTAGAATTGGAAAGGATCCTAAGGATTATTTAATCCAAGTGCGTGTTCCACAGATAAGGCAGCCGAGGCCAAGAGAAGCACAGGAGTGTCATTCCCAAGTGACTCTATGGATTGAAAAGCTGAAACCAAAGCTAGATTTCAGGCCTTCGGATATGCAGGTGAATTATCTATCAGCATCATGTGGTTACCTCCCTATTTACTGCTAAATAATTCTCTCTCAATAAGTGAGTTGTATGTGTGGCATTCATACATTTTAGCCTTTTTATCATTATTGTGGTATACATATACTGCATATATTATATATATACACACATGCACGTGCGCGCCTGCGCACTCACACACACACACATACACACACACCCCATAAAATTTACCAGTTTATTTAAAGTGCGCAGCTCAGCAGCTTTAAGTACATTTGCATGTAGTACAGTCATCACCGCCATCCATCTTGTCTTCTTTTCATCTTGCAAAACTGAAACTCTGTTCCCATGAAACACTAACTCCCCATTTCTCCACCCCAGCTCCTGGCAACCCATTTGACTTTCTGTCTCTATGAGTTCAGCTGCTCTAGGAACCTCAGACAAGCAGAATCACACAATATCCATCCTTTTGTGACAGGCCTAGGTCACTCGGCATAATGTCCTAACTGTTCATCTGTGTTGTAGCACATGTCAGAGTTTCCTTCCTTTTTAAGGCCGCATCATATTCCACTGTGGGAATACACACATTTTGTTATCTACTCATCTGTCCATGCACATTTGGGCTGTTTCTGTCTTTTGGCTATTGTGAATAATGCTGCTATGAATGTGGGCGTACAAATACCTGCTAAGAGTCTCTGCTCTCTTTCAATTATTTTGCAGTAGATACCCAAAATTATATAGCGGGATCATATGGTAATTCTATTTTTAATTTTTTGAGAAACCTCACTACTGTTTGGCACAGCAGCTGCACCATTTTACATTCCCATTAACACTGCACAAGGATTCCAGTTTCTCCACATCCTCACCAGCATTTATTTTCTGTCTTCCATGTTTGCGTTGTGATAGCTGCCATCCTCGTGGCTGTGTGTCTCACTGTGGTACTGATTTGCATTCTCCTAATGATTAGTGATGGGGAGCGCCTGTTCATGAGCTTCTCCCTGTTTGTAATCCATTCTTCCTGTGGCTACCTTTTCTCTGTCTGCACAGGCAGCTACATGTTTGCCACAAGGCACCGTGAAATTTATGGCTTTGAGGCATCTATCTGCCTGTGAACATTTATATGGGGAGTCTGAAGTTGAAGACCCGAAGTTGAAATTAGTCCCCTATGGCAGAGAGGTGAGAGGTGTGGTGGGGAGGGATTTAAAGCCAGGAAGGCTATTTTTGATGAGTAGGGGTTAATTGCTGAATCGTGGGTGCTCTTCCTTCCTCTGGGCTGACACCCAGTCAGGGCAGGTCCTCATGCTCCCTGAGTCACTGGGAACTGATGGCTTCTCTCACGGCCAGTCTGGAGAGACCGGTAAATCCTCCCCAACACATCAAACTGTGCACTTTATAAAAGTACGGCACAAACACAAGGAGTTTTTAAACAGATGGCACACATTAGCCTTAGGCTCACTCCAGCACCCTTGTGCCACTCACATGTGTGTCACAGGTGACAAAATCACTCCCAAAGACACAGGCCAAGGTTAAGGACCTCTTCCCAGGAGTCAAGACCTGCTGCTCTTTGGCTGTAATCCCACTTCCTATTTTCACTCATGTCTGTCTCACAACCCTTGACCTATCCTCCCTCCCTTCCTCCCTTTCTTTCTTCCTGTCATTTTCCTACTGTCCACTAAACAAGTCACTCCTTTTCCTACCTCTAGCCTTTCGAGCTCTGTCCCCCAGTATTGAACCTCCACCTTCTCCGGTTACCCAGTTCTAACCATCTTATCCACGCTAGGGTCCTCCATCCTCTGCTACTTCCTGGGTCATTGAAACACTCACAACAGCTTCCCCAGCCTCCTTAGAATGATTGCCCTTGGCTCCTAGGACATGTGGACGTAGATCTCTCTTCTACTTTTCTTGCACTTTGCTTTGATTTCTGCTCCAAGCTGCATACTCCTGAGGTAGAGACAATGTGTCACTCATCAATAGACAGGGAAGCCGAAAGAGCCCTCGCGTTAGGGATACACGTGACATCTACTTACACCCTTGTGTAGTTTAGGGTCGCTTTTCTCATCAGTTTACAAGGACACACTCCTTAGTGATCATTACTGTGCTCTGATCCTTTTATCACACACAGTGTGACATCAGCTTCATAACCTCATATTGTCTGATGAGGTTCCGGGCTTCTGCGCTCCTGGTCTGCTGGCTACGAGGCACACACAAAATAATGTCAACTCTGAAAGCTGTCACTGCAAAGCTGACATCCAGCTTCCCAGTGTGCATTTTACGTGCGTCTCTGCCCTGTACATAACCCCAGTTTCTGGTGCTTAGAGCAAATAAGCTACAATCTTCTTTTATTATGCAGTAAATATGCAGACCAAAAAAACATGTCCTTCCCAGGAAAAACGAAGGATGTTTTATTCCATCATTAAATGTATGTACAGGTACTGTAAAATGTTCCTCCAGTAAATTGTTTGAATCTGGCAGCATTTTTTAAAAACTCAGGCAATTAATTTTAGTGACCTGAAAATAATATAGTTCAACCCTATTTTCCAAGTTTACTCTAGAGTAATTTCTTTTCTTGCAAATAATAAGTTTTTCTCTTGAACTCTTTTCCCTCAGTAATTTGCTCAATTCCTGAAGAAATAATGGAGTTGCCTATTTTGGAGTTTCCTCCCTTGGGTAGCCTCCTACAGAAGCTTATCAGGGCCACTGACTGGGCAGCTTTAAGTTTTCTGCCAGCTTCCAGGATTCTGGAGCCCCACACCCAAGTCCTCTGAACTCACTCTGCAGAGTCCAATTCTGTGAGTCTCTTGGGTGCCTTCACTCAGGCATCCATGGACATTGACTGCTTGTGTGATCCACGGAAGGCAAGGGAAGTTCCAGGAGTCCTGGGCTCCAAGAACCAGGCCAAACACTGACGTCAGAAGCCCATTTCCCCATACTCTCCATCTGGTGATGAGGATGTGGTAGGGGGTTTTATTAGTTTCCTATTGGTGTGTAACACATTTTTACCAACTTATTGGCTCTAAATAATGCACACTTATTACCCTCTGATTCTGTCAGCCATAAGCCCAACATGGGTCTCACCAGGATAAAGCAACCTGTCGGCAAGGCTGACTCCTTGTGGGGAGGACCTGTCTCCTTGCCTTTTCTATCTCCTAGAGGCTGCCCGTATGCCTTGGCTCATGGCCCCTTCCTTCAAAGTCAGCAACATGGCATTTTCCTGACCCTTCTTTCATGGTCACATGTCTCCCCCTCTGACTACAGCAAAGATGAGTTCTCTGCTTGTGAGGATTGCTGGGATCACATTGGGCCACCCGGATAATCCAGAATAACCTCCCCACCTCAAGATCCTTAATTGCATCGGTGAAGCAACTCCGGCCTTGTAAGGCAACAGTCACATGTTCCAGGGGTAGGATGTGTGTGTCTGTGGAGGTGTTATTCTGCTTGGCACAGTGGTGGATGGCAAGGGGCTTCCCTCACTACCATAGTATCTGTATGCTCTGCCGTTCCTCAGATCGTGTCCTTGCTTGTCTTCCATCCCAAAGCTTCCTGCTACTATTGCTGTCTACACTTTTCATCTAGATCGTCCTCCTGCCATCTAGGTGTGACTTTTCTCTACACTAGATGCTGTAGAGCCTGTCATCCAAATCTGTAGTCCCCAAAGGAGAAATCTTAGCAATCCTAGGGTGGGTTAGCTGTGAGTTGTTGCCTTACCACCACTGCCACCCAACCCCCTACAAGACTGAGCTGAACCAGGGTTCTCCAAGCCCTTGGTCTGGTTATAGAGAGAGGAAAGCACTCACCTCTGTAGTCTTAAGCTTGGGAGGACTTATTTCTAATGTTATGAGTTTAATAGATTTGCTTTAAAAATCCAGAAATTTCAGTTTGAGAAGATTTTGGACTGAGACGATGGGGTCTTCTAGATATACAATCAAGTCTCAGTATATAAAATCAGTGTGCAAAAATCACAAGCATTCCTATATACCAATCACAGACAAACAGAGGGCCAAATCAAGAGCAAACTCCCATTCACAATTGCTACAAAGAGAATAAGATACCAAGGAATACAACTAACAAAGGATGTAAAGGACCTCTTCAAGGAGAACTACAAACCACTGCTCAACGAAATAACAGAGGACACAAACAAATGGAGAAACATTCCGTGCTCATGGTTAGGAAAGAATCAATATTGTGAAAATGGCCATATTGCCCAAAGTAATCTATAGCTTCAATGCTATCCCCATCAAGCTACCAATGACCTTCTTCACAGAACTGGAAAAAACCACTTTAAACTTCATATGGAATCACAAAAGACCTTGCATAGCCAAGACAATCCTAAGCAAAAAAAAATAAATCTGGAGGCATCACACTGGCAGACTTCAAACTATACTACAAGGCTACAGTAATCAAAACAGCATGGTATTGGTACCAAAACAGAGACATACACCAATGGAACAGAACAGAGACCACAGAAGAAACACCACACATCTAAAACCATCTGATTTTTACAAACCTGACAAAAACAAGCAATGGGGAAAGGACTCCATGTTTAATAAATGGTGTTGGGAAACTGGCTAGCAATGTACAGAAAGCAGAAACTGGACCCTTACCTGTCACCTTACACTAAAATTAACTCCAGATGGATCAAAGATTTAAACATAAAACCTAACACCATTAAAAACACTAGAAGAAAACGTAGGCAAAACCCTCCAGGACATAGGCATAGGCAAGGACTTCATGACTAAAACAGCAAAAGCAATGGCAATAAAAGCCAGGATTGACAAATGGGATCTAATTAAGCTCCAGAGCTTTTGTACAGCAAAAGAAACCATCATTAGAGTGAATCAGCAACCAACAGAATGGGAAAAAATTTTTGCAATCTACCCATCTGATAAAGGGCTAATATCCAGAATCTACAAAGAACTAAAACAGATTTACAAGAAAAAAAACAAACAACCCTATTCAAAAGTGGATGAAGGATGTGAACAGACACTTTTCAAAAGAGGACATATATGAGGCCAGCAAACATATGAAAAAATGCTCATCATCACTGGTCATTAGAGAAATGCAAATTAAAACCACATTAAGATATCATCTCATGCCAGTTAGAATGACGATCATTAAAAAATCAGGAGACAACAGATTCTGGAGAGGATGTGGAGAAATAGGAACACTCTTACACAGTTGGTGGGAGTGTAAATTGGTTCAACCATTGTGGAAGACAGTGTGGTGATTTCTCAAGGATCTAGAAATAGAAATTCCATTTGACCCAGCAATCCCACTATTGGGTATAGAGCCAAATAACTATAAATTGTACTATAAAGACACATGATGCAGCCCTGTGTACAATGGCAAAGATCTGGAACCAACCCAAATGCCCATCAATGATAGACTGGACAAAGAAAATGTGGTACATATACACCATGGAATACTATGGAGCCATAAAAAACGATGAGCTCATGTCCTTTGTAGGGACTTGGATGAATCTGGAAACCATCATTCTCACCAAACTGACCCAAGAACAGAAAGCCAAGCACCATATGTTCTCACTCATAGCGTGTGTTGAACAATGAGAACACGTGTACTCAGGGAAAGGAGCATCACACACAGGGCACAGTTAGGCGGGTAGGGGAGAGACAATGGGGGGTGGGGAGGGATAACATAGGGAGAAATGCCAGATATAGTATGCACCTAAATTAAAATAAATAAATTTTTTTAAAAATTCAGAAATTTCAAGGTCATCTCCCTATATGATTATTTGTAACTTTCAGAGCGTGTTGACTGCAAGCTACTGTTAATGCAGTAATAAGCATTAAAAGCTTGCATTTTATTAATAACAATGGCATCCACATAATTTGAAAGACAATACAGGCATGGGTAAATGACATTATTTACCTGATCTATAGATCATGCACTCTGTGCATCTGGATTTGCAGACACCAAGTACGACTCCATGGCCTTACAGGCAAGGTTTCACCAGGTGGTGGCCAACAGATTTTATTCTTTATTTTTATTCTCCTTGGCTCCTCATGAAATGACTCTGATATTGTAGGCTTTTCCAGACCCTCTCCAAGGAAAAGTCACTGAGTGCTCTCCATAGGAACAATTTGAGACAGCATGGCTGCATCTTAGTAGCTGTACATGCAGCCTCTCCTTTAATGCTTCTCCTGGATGGAGGGAGTTAATCTGTACCCCCAGAATATTAAGCATCTCCCGCAAGAAGGCTATGTCTTCTGGCCATTCATGAAGAGCCCACACCCCTTCATAAAGTTGACACCCACATCCAAATGGCTTTTCTTGGTGGCGAACCCCACCCAACCCCACTGTAAACTCTTCTCACTTTCTAAGCCCTACTCATCTAACTCTGAATTTCTCACCCTAATTTGTAGACTTGTTGGCCCAAGGCATTTTCCCTTAACTAATATTTTCAAGAAACCTGCAAGAATCGTTACTTTCCTCTACTCTTCTGTCTTGGTCAATTTTGCCTTTTTGTTGTGTTTCTCTTGAAACTTCAGCTTTACCCATTCTCTTCTGAGAACACATTGTGGGCTTACATGAGAAGTGTACTTTTGTTAAAGCTTATGAAATCATGCTATATTTATGATTTTTTTCTTTTGATGTAGTTAATCATTGGGCCAAGTAAAGCTATAACACTTAAAACTCATTGTATAAAACCATTTCAGGTGGAAGCTTCTGTTTGCTTAGGATTATTTTCCAGCCTCTACAAGACAGATTTTTCACAAGGCTTAGTATTTGGTAATAAATATTCTCCACTCAGTGCTTTTGCCTTCCACTTTTAGGACTGACTCAAGGAATGGGGGTTTCCAATTGAAATGCTTTTCTAAGACTTTATTCTTAATAATATTTCTCATTAGACTTAGAGTGTTTCCTCTTAGCATTACAACCTGTATGTTTTTTAACAAATGTAGTACTGGTAGAAGCCTATCAGTGAAGTAAAATCTCCCCAGGGATCTATGCATTTACCTTCTTGTACTCAATACTAATTTCAGATTTTTTTTGCACATACTTTTAGGGGACCATCATACTCTTCACTCAGGGGTAAATCCTCAGCAAAAGCATAGCAATTGAAGTGTCACTTGGAGGCCATTCAGGAGGCTTGCACTCAGATACATTTCACAAGAAGCCAGGCCCAGTTGTGGGAGTCTGCTTGGAACTTTCAGTTCCTAAAACAACCCTGAGAAGTAAATAAGTACAAAACTGAGATTCAATAAGGCTAAATGACTTGCCCAGGAACACAGCAAATCAATGCAAGTCAGGGCAAGATACATGTTCAGAAATGAGTTCAGCCCCTGTTACGGTCTGAAGGTATGTTCTCCCAAATTCATCTGTTAAAACCTAAACATTGACATGGTGGTATTAAAAAGTGGGCCCTTTGGGTGGAAATTGGGTCATGAATTGGATTTGTGCCCTCATAAAGGAGATTCTGGGGAGCTGGCTAGCTCCTTTGAACACGTGAGAACACAGAGAGAAGGCGCCACCAATGAGGCAGAGAATGCACCCTCCCTAGATGACCAATTAGCCAGCACCTTGCTCTTGGACTTCCCAGCCTCCAGAACTGTGAGGCATAAATGTCTGCTGTTGATAAATTACATGGTATCTTGTAAATTTGTTTAAGTTCCTTGCAGATTCTGGATATTAGACCTTCGTCAGATGGGTAGGTTGCAAAAATTTTCTCCCATTCTGTAGGCTGCCTGTTCACTCTGATAATAGTTTCTTTTGCTGTGCAGAAAAAGCTCTTTAGTTTACTTAGATCCCAATTGTCAAGTTTAACTTTTGTTGCAATTGCTTTTGGTGTTTTAGTCATGAAGTCTTAAACAAATTTATAAGAAAAAAAACAAACAAACCCATCAAAAACTGGCTGAAGTTAATGAACAGACACTTCTCAAAAGAAGACATTTATGCAGCCAGCAAACATATTTTAAAAAGCTCATCATTGGTCATTAGAGAAGTGTAAATCAAAACCACAATGAGATACCATCTTATGCCAGTTAGAATGGCAATCATTAAAAAGTCAATAAACAACAGATGATGGAGAGGATATGGAGAAATAGGAACACTTTTACACTGTTGGTGGAAGTGTAAATTAGTTCAACTATTGTGAAAGACAGTGTGGCGATTCCTCAAGGATCTAGAAATAGAAATACCATTTGACCCAGCAATCCCATTACTGGGTGTATACCCAAAGGAATAGAAATCATTCTACTATAAAGATACATGCACAAGTATGTTTATTGTAGCACTATTTACAATTGCAAAGATTTAGAACCAATCCAAATGCCCATGAATGATAGACTGGATAAAGAAAATGTGGTACATATACACCATGGAATACTATGCAGCCATAAAAAAGAATGAGCTCATGTCCTTTGCAGGGGCATGAATGAAACTAAAAGCCATCATTCTCAGCAAAGTAACACTGGAACAGAAAACCAAACACTGTATGTTCTCACTCAAGTGGGAGTTGAACCATGAAAACACATGGATACAGGGAGGGGAACATCACACACTGGGGTCTGTTGTGGGTGGGAACTGAGGGGTGAGGGGAGGGAGAGCATTAAGGCAAATATCTAATCCATGTGGGGCTTAAAACCTAGATGATGGGTTGATAAGTGCAACAAACCACCATGGCACTTGGCACATGGCACATGTATCCCCATGTAACAAACCTGTACTTTCTGCACATATATCCCAGAACTTAAAGTAAAATTTTAAAAAAGAAAAAGAAAATAATCCTTATGCCAAAGTCACTTTAAAAAAAATTACTCAGCATCAGGTGTTTTGTGACAGCAGCCTGAGTGAACTAAGGGAGTACCCTTTCCTGTATAAGGGGTAGCTGCAGGGCCTTCCAGGCCACGGGATTTTTTGCCCTGAAGACACAAAGGAACGGAGCCCAACCAGCCTTCCTCAGCACCCACCCCACAGCACCTCCAGTGGGAACATGACTTCACAGTCTGAGAGGCCTGACTGCACAGCACTAGCTTTATGCATCTGGAGTGGATTCTGGGACTGCTACCCTCAGTGTGTAATCTGGTGCTGCTGTGGCCACGTTCATCTGAGCTCCTTCATGAACACCTAAGGGAGGACTGGGGGTGAATAAATCACTCCGGTCTCCGCAAGCTGGGCCCTCCGACCTGAAGATCTATAACTGTGACATCCAAAGGCCAGGGGACACATTGAAAGATGGGGTGTCAGCAATTGTTCATGCATCTAGAGCCATAGGGAAACTTGTTAATTGTTTATTTGATTAAATTTTTTATTCTTCATTTTAACATCATGTAGTGCAGATGCACAAACATACTTGCATACTTAATTACAGCCCAGCACACCAACTGCCTCTAATGCTTTCACATAGAAATTAATCTAAAGACAGAAGACAGAGCATAAATAAGGAAAATAAACAAACCCCTGGCTGTCACGTTTGTTTTCCTCATTCCTGTTTACTCACTATTTATGGCAGGCCCATAAAATCCTCTCATAATAACTCCTCCCATCATAGGGCTATCATGACAAACCAGCCTCACAGCAACCAAGCTTTCAAGTTTCCTTTGAATAAAGATCCTCGATGACCCCCGTGTTTAGTATAAACCTCCAGTTTCCCCTTCTACAAAATTATTTAGGGGAAAAAGTGATTATTTGGGGGATTTAGAACATCTTCAAGATTTGTATTTTTTTTTCAACCATGTATTTGCTCACTCATTGATTTATTCAATAAAAATGTACCTGTGCTGGACCCAGAGCTTGTGCTCCAGGGAACACAGATGCCAGGTCTGGCTGTGCATGTTCTGGACACTCAGTAAACACTGGCAAGGCAGAAGTGAAAATGTTGGTTTAGATTTGGGAAAGGGGATTTGATTTGGGTTTGAGATACCTGAGAAACAGATCGGCTTGGTAATTAGACTTTGAGTAACTGTTCCTTGAAACAGAGTTTAGGGGAGAGCTGTGCCAGTTATGGGTGAATGCCCACAGTTCACTGGGGACTGGCTTGATCAGGGGTGGCTTGCGGCACTGTCTGCACATTAGGGTCATCTGAAAAATTATGAATGGGCAGGATGCTTCCCACACCACTCGGAGATATGGTTCCGCTGATCTCAGGTGGCCCAGGGCTGGATGATCGGCTCTAAGTTTCCCAGGGTGATTCAGCACAGCCCGGGATGAAAATCAGAGGTGCTGGGGAAAGAACACCGGCTTTTGTGGACCCGAATCCCAGGAGTCCTTATCATTAACTGTGTAACCCACAGCAATTCACTCAGGAGTACTTATCACCGTGTAACCTAGAGCAATTCACTTCATCTCTTTGAGACTTAATTTCTCATTTGAAAAAGAGAGAAATATAGGATATATTTACCTATAGGTGATTGTGAAACACATGAAATAATAAAGGAAAATATTAGTAAATTATTTGTGCATTAATGCTCAATAAATGCTAAATACTATTATTAATAATACATTTTTGTTATTAACTTTAAAGTCAATGTGTTGTGGGAAGAATGCAGTCCTAATTTATAGTTTTCCCCTCCACTTAATAAAATCATTAATTGAGCAGACAAGAATAAGTAAAGACATCTCAGAATCAAGCAAATATTCCAGCATGTCCTCGGAAAAATTAAAACTGTAGTAAGGGTGAACATCTATTTGATTTAAAAGAAAATATATGTTAATTGAATACTTAGTAACTTTGCAAAGTTTAGGCTCAGTATTGAACACAAAGATAGCTTCTGCGGTTCTTAGTCAAAGACAGCTTCATTGTAATAGCCTTGTTGAAATTGGGGTTTAATACCCACTGCTTTTAGGTCCAGTGAGCAAGACAGGCACCCATAGATGTTCAGCCTTCCTGGCAGACACAGGGGAGTTGCTGGACTGGACGGTCATAAAACTGCTTTTAGGCGGCCCTGGGACGCTACTCACCACAACTCCAGTTGGGTCACTCCTTAATAACAAGTGGAGCCCAGTAAGAGACTGTCTGCCTTTACTTTGTAGGTAAAATCCAGAGATACCTCTTTATCCTTTAGAGAACATTCTAGTCTTTCTCCCTCAGGATGCTTGTGTGTGGCAGAGGATACTGTTCCCACTAAGTGTTTCCACCTGTTCCTTCCGGAGTGAAACCCCATCCTGTTTCAGTTACAGGCTCAAACAATAAACATAAACACTTTCTACATCAGGCTAATTTATGGGATCTGCTTTCCTGGCTTTAGCCAAGAAATTCCACTCCAAACACATTGAGAATGGGAAGAACAACTCTGTTCTTTGAGTCACCGTAAAACGTATGCTATTGATTTAAGAAATTCATATTTTTTAAAACTAGCGATTCACGTTTGTGTGTATATCACACTGACATCCACATTTATAAGATTAGTCAGAACGTTTGTTGGGAAGGACTACACTGACTTCTTACAGCCAATGGCAGTTCTTTGTGTGAATGTTCCTTCTTGAGCTTTATTAAAACAATTTTGTGCCAGTCTACAAATTGCACATGTGAATTTCCATGAAACCAGTTCATTTTCTAATTCATAGCTAGTGTAGTTCCAATACTGACACTTATAATCGAAGCGTTAAGTAGATCAGCATTAACCATTGCCTTAAATGACTGAATTGAGAAAAGGTTAATTAATTTCGCATTATTCTTCTTTTACTGTGCACATGAGCATGTGATTTTAAGCTTTCACAATATGTGTGTATTGTTTAGTATCACAGACATTCACAGCTGAAAAGCAACTCAGAGATTACTTAGCGAGACCTAGTCATATTCACTTTATACATGAAGAAATGGAACCAAGATGGAAACATCTTCAATGATTTACCCAAGATCACATTGATCTCATATCATAAATTAAACCAACCTTTAAACCAATCATCCATTCAGTTACTGGGTAATCGTTGTGTATCTCCTGTGTGCTTAGCATCGTGCTGTGGTGTGGGAATACAAGTGGGCAGTCCCCTGCTCATGGAGAGACCTGTGAGTTTCTGGGTAAGATAGGCAAGCTGGCAGGCGATGACAGTGTCTTGGGATAAAGTCACATGGCTACACCTGGCTGTTCTCTAGACACCTTAAAAAAAGGAAATGATTCAGGCATTGAGCATTCTGGGAAGGACTCATCTGATTTTTAATACTTCATTATTAAAATGGTAAGCCATAGAAACTTGCTTTGACTTAGGGAAATCCAAAAACCTACATTTGATTTCAAATTCTGCTGCATGCTTGCTCTATGACCTTAAACTAATGACTTAACCTTTCTGAGTTCCCTCATCTTTAAATGGGGATAGTAATATGAACCCCAGGATATTTGAAAGGATTATATAATAAATACAGAATTCTAAGTATTGAATAAGTAATCGTTGCTATTCCATAAAATTCTTTAAAACTTAGCCTCTTGGGAAAAACAAATGGTAAAATTTAGGCTTCATCTCCACCCCTGTCTTTCAGGATGGGGGTTGGGAAATGGCAGAGGGGCTGAAACGCAAGGCTTACCCCCACCTATACTGCTCTCTTTCCACCCAAACACATGGAATCAAGCTGCCACGCAGGCAGAAGCCTGAGGAGAAAAGGAAACAAAAATGCAGAGATACTAAGTTCAAGAGTGATCACAGGTGCTGCAGTGTTGGAAGAGGTGTGGGGCTGGGTGGGAGTGTGGGGATGTGTTAGGAATCGCTATCAGAGGAATTACCACAAAGAAAACCTTCTTCCTGATTTTTACATCCCATCACTCAAATTACTGTAAACTACAAAATTCATGAACGAGCACCAGTTTCCCATTGCACTAGGTGTTTGGGGAGATATGAATTCAGTTTCTGATAGATAAGTCCAACAACAGCTTGAATTCTTAAATTCTAACTCTGTAAATTTGAAGATGAGAAACCAAGGTCCAGAGAGATAAAGTGATATGACTATACACGTTTAGAATATAGCAAGATGGGCTTAAATGTGAGAACTTTATAAATCCATGTGTGAGAGAGAATGGGTATGGGGCCAGGGTAAGGCCTTGTGGCAAGTATGACCCAGTGAAGGAGTGAGGGAAGTAAGGTTGGGTGGCAGCATCCCAGATGGCCATTCACCCAGAGGAAGGTTTATAAAAGCTGTGAAGCAAAAGTCAGAGGAGCCCTTGTCTTCCAGGACGGAACTGGCCTTAGGACCCCTGCCATCCTCAGTGATTGGCTGGGAGAACCAGGGAGAAGCAAATATCGTGATAGATTTCAGAGGCAGATGCCAGGGCTTTTGTTCACATAATTGGGGGTCTATGCTACTCATGGCCACCAGGGTCCCCCATGGGTACTGTGGGGTTCTCATTGCCCATGCACTGTGGGAGCAGCTCCTCCAGGGCCCCCATGGGGCTTTCTGCAGAGGGAGACTCACCAAGGGAGGCCAGTGGGATGGACTCTAGGCCACACTGCTGTCGTTGACTTGGGGCCCCAGTGGGTACCGATCCTCCCCCTACCCTGCTACCCATTCTAAATGTCCCTCACCCTCAGCACCTTGGCAGAGCTCAGTAACTTGTCTGATGGGATGACCCAAAGGATCACACCTTTGATCACTGTGTGTTTCTCATCCAAGGTTGCTGAGAGCACTCACTCACCTCTACAGTGGAACCCGGGTGTACCAGGAGGCACCAGAATGGAGCTCTGGATGTGTTTCTCCCTGCCCCACTGTGTACAAGCAGTCACAGCTCCTCCCAATGATCAGGGTCCATTTCCTCAGCCACCTCCTGAGGACAGCTATGGAAGCAGGGTTACTTAGTGTCTCACAGTCAAGTAGCCTGTCTTCAACAAGGTCAGCCACACACACACAAAAAAACATTTTTCAAGGCTGCATAATTATCTGGTGCAGATGGCACAGCCTTGCTCTGGCACGCCAGGACTCCTCTGTGCTGTGGCTCTTCTGTGGAGCTGGCTGGGAGCTCCAGGCTGCCTCTGTTCCCTGCTGATGCCTCCAACATCATAGGGTCTACAAGATCATGTGGCCCCAGCAACAGGGACGAATGCACCACAGCTTGGACCCGTGGCAGAGCCCTTTCCTGCCCATGGGTGACACCCGGCAGCCTCTGTGTCACCCACAATCTAGGAATGGGATGAGTTGCCATCAGAAGCCAGGCACGGTCTTTGCTTATTTGTGGCAATTGATGTAAAATGCAGTGACTTACCATTTACTATGGAACAAAATCCTGGACCTCCTTAATTTCTGGCCCCTAACATCTTCACTGGAGTTGTCAGCTCCCAAGTCTTTGCAGGGTTTACTCCCTACCTGCAGGAGCACATGCGTCTTCCCAACTCTCCCAGTGCATGAGCCTCCTCTTATTTCTTTTGTTCAGTCTGCATGAGGTCATTGATCAGTGTAGTGTTCTACGGTTATGACAGGCAGTCCAGGCATGTTAAGTCTATCGCATGCCAGGAGGCACAGAGTTCATACAGCCATGTGGTTAAATTAGCCGTGCGTATTGTCAGTCTTATGTGAGCTGTTTCCAGTCCTGCTTTCCAAGTGGGATGGTTGCACATGCACTGGCAAACTAAGAGGCACATGCCGCATTCTTGGGGCTTTGCTAGCCTGCTCTAGTGGCTGTGATCTGGGAGGCTGCTAGGTTAAGTCTGGTAGTAGTGGTAGTCTACACTCATTCTCTAATTTCCACCTAGTTTCTGCAGGGGCCAGCCTGACAACTTGATGGAGCCATGATCGGTACCAACACTGCACCCTTTAGGTCCTTAATGGATTTCACTCTGCTTTTCTTTCCCATCGCCTGCCGAGATTCAGCGAGGTAGAGGGGTCAGCTTCAGTGGTTTTCACCTTTTCCACTGGGCTTTTCCCACTATGATAGCTCTTATCCCACAAACCAGGAACCCTAATGTGGGAGTAGCTCCACCTGCTCTGTAGCTCATGCCTAACAGTCCACTGAGGAACTGGGAAAGACCACTGCTGAAAGCACAGACCCAGCAGGCCCACTATGAGCTGGACATCAGCCAGATCCAGTAATGACTTGGCCCCCAGGTCCCTTAATGACTTGGCCCCCAGGTCCCCTACTCTACCAGGAAAGCCAAGATGACTGGAATCTCTCGGTATCCTGGCAATTCAGACTTTGTGTCCAGTAGTCTTTGAAATGTCAGGTAACTCCCCCTCCCCAGTGTAAAGTCACAGTATTAAATGGCCATGGGTGCCCTTAGGGGAGTACTGGGGGAACACTCACATGCTGGCCACTGTGCCGTAGGATCCTGCGTTCTCAGCACAAGCCAGCTCTTCAGTCAGTGGGTTTGAAGTCTGAGATTGGGTATGTTGGGACTGAACGGGAGGCTGTGGCTTGGTTGTGAGAGGGAGACAGCCTGCTGCTCCTCTGTTCTTCCTTCTTCCTTCTTCAACATTACCATTACAGACATGGGACACCAACCTTGTGGGCCCATCTCTCTGATGCTAAGAACAATCTGCTCTATCAGCCAGCTCCCAAATCCCTGCAGCTCAGGCCCCCTCGGTCACCCCTCCAACCTTGCTGTTCATCACTGTTGTGGCCTCCTGGTTTCTAGCCCCCATTAGTTTGGGGCCCCGTCATCCCCAAAAAGACCCAGTCTTCTAAGAGCCACCCCCGGAGCTTTGCTTCATGTCTTGATATCCTGTCTATGATGTGAAATCTCATGTTCTGAAAAAAAAAAGCCTTCTAATTGCTTCTCTGATTCACAGTCTGATCAAACACCCTCAAAATCCAATCCCAGGCATACTCCCCTAGCTCCCCTCTGGGCACATGCCAGTTGGCCTTTCCATTATTTGGATGAAAAGTCTTTTCCTCCTCTCTCAAGCCCAGCATGTTCTCAGCTGGGTTATGTTGGGATTGAAGCCTAGCTGTATCCTGGCCTCCTAGAGGGGAGGATGCCTGTGGCTTGTGGGGGAAGCTTCTGTGCTTGTACTAGGATATGGCGGGACCACTTCTGCAATCTCAGAGGGCTCACAGGCTCTGTCAAGTCAACATCCGCAGGGAATGCCATGCAGTTTCCCCACCAAGGTTCTGCCTCATAGATCACAGAAATGCCTGGACTGAGCACCCACACCTCTCCAGAGCCCTGACACATTCACAAGTACCTGCTGCTCAACTGCATCTGCCCACCCATGCCAGGTGGTGAGGGTCTATTCAGAAGCCACCTCTGAAGCTCTCTGGCTCTCACACTTGACCATTAACTGCTAGTTAATACATCACAGCTTCCTTTTCTTTCTGTAGGATGGGAATTCGCTTTGCAGTAACCAGTCAATTCTGCTATCTTATAGACATTGTTCCCCCAATATTTTCCAAATGCTTGCATCACTGCACCTGTCTCTGCATTATCCTTCACTGGGTGGTGTTTCAAGGCCCCCTCAGTGAAATCTTTGGCAATTGAGCTGTCATCCCGCATCAAGAATAATATGTGTCCCCACCCTCTTACCAGCCATGATGGAGACCTCTTTGCCTGCTAGCTAATTCACGATCTAGACAAAACCCACATTTGTCATCTGTTCTCTCTGACCACTCTTGGTATCACTCCTGTGAGTCTGGGTCTTCTGCGAAGCAGAAGTCTTCAAAGATTCTAGTGGAAAAAGATCTGCATGAGAGAAAGTGAAGAGGGCTGAGAGGCAGCCCTCCCAGCATGCAGGTGTGAACCTCAAGGGGAGGACAGAGAGACTGAAGGTTGGGAAAGTCCCAGATCTGTGCCCTCTAAGGAGGGGCCTATAGACTGCTGTGGGTCCTCGCCAAAGCCAGCACTCACAGCAGCCCATCTCTCCTTGTCCGCTGGCTGCTGCGGGGAGTGTGGCCTTGGCCCAGGTGAAGGGCAGGTATGCAGGCCTGCCTGTATCGGGGCCCCTGGCCAGTTGCACTCCTTGGCTGGAGCTGGGTGGGTGTAGCTTCAGGACTGTGGTGGAGTTGGGAGCGCAAGCCACCTTTCTTTCTTCCCGAGCTCTTTCCACGGCCCCTGGAGCCCACTGCACATGACAACTTCGTTATTGTAACTGTAATGAGAAAATCGCTAGGAGTACAAGGACATCAGGAATTAATTTCTGCTCTGTTTAGAGAAGATTTTGAACTTTCTTTCAGTGGCTGAAAGGCAAAGCCCGATGTCATGGCTGAAGAGGTCTGGAGAAACTAGGACGTGGCCATCACATCCCTCCCCACCGGGGTCACTGTACTGTCTGCAAGGAACTTCCTGAACGCTGCCTCTGCACAGCTGGCAACCAGAGGTTCCTAGAGCCTGAAGGAGCATGCATTCTTTATTATGACACAACTAGGAAAAAATCACAGTGCCAAGTTAGCTAAGTTAAACTCAGGGGCGGTGCTCTGCCAGGAACCCTGCTGTGGAGGGATGTTTATTCAATGCGCTTTCTGCAGGGACCAAAGACAGGCTGATGCTTTTATGAGACACTGTGGTTTTGCTCTTGGGTAACAAACATCAACGAAAAAACAGGAAGTTTCCACTTTAAGATGTTCTAAATGAACTATTTAATATACTAAATGTAATAAGTTGGTCCCCTGCTGACTTGCATCGAAGAACGTAAATATGTAGTAAACTAAACTACTCAGGACTATTTGAAAATACTCTCCCAAGAAAAAGCTCTGGTTTATTGTCTTTTTAACAGATGACAATCATTGTCGTTAACACAAATGCACGTTGTAGATCTTTCTTGACAAATAATTATGAGGATGCTTTTGAACTAAATCGTGAAATTAATCCCATTATCATTTAATACATTACAGTTGTATTTTTCTTGATTTTGTCGGTCTCATTTTTAGATATTTTTAAAATATGATTTCCTTTCTCTCTGGATTTTACTTTTGGTAGTAAGTTTATAGCATCTTTCCAAAACCAACCATACTAAATGGAAAACATGCCTTAGATTAAGAAAAAATTACATATTTTTCCGTTTATAATAATGGAATGCTTTGTGGTATGATAGTCATTCATTGCAAACATTAAGCATATATTGATAATGTTCAGTTAACACTGATGTGCTCACAATATATGGATCATGAAATTACATCTACTTTATCAGATTTTCCTTATTTAAATAATAACTAAGACCCTAGAAGCTCTTCCTTAATAACCTGCCAATCAGTGGTAAACTGGTTCTTTGATCATAAAAGTCCTGTAGCATTTCCTGATTTCTGTGATGTGAATGCACTCACCATGGCTCTTCCCAAGCCTCCAGGATGATATCCTGGGATGTGGGATGGAAAGAAGTGCGCAGAATTTGTTCTCAGGAGTTGGTATGGGCAAGGACAACTGGGCCACCAACCAATTTCTTTCTTTCTGTTTTTTTTGAAGTGGTGTCTCTGTTGCTCAGGCTGGAGTGCAGTGGCACGATCTTGGCTCACTGCAACCTCCACCCCTGGGGTTCAAGTGATTCTTCTGAGTATCTGGGATTATAGGTGCATATCACCACGTCCCGCTAATTTTTGTATTTTTAGTAGAGACGGGGTTTCACCATGTTGGTCAGGCTGGTTGCGAACTCCTGACATCGTGATCCCCCCGCCTTGACCTTCCAAAATGCTGGGATTACGGAAGTGAGCCACCGCGCCTGGCCGCAACCAACCACTTTCTAACCTGCTTTCTGCTCTCACTGGTTCCACTGAGTACACATGGTCCACCTTCTCTACCCTTATAGCCTAACAAAAACTCTGGCCCCAATAGCACAAAAAAAGTACAAATACGCTCTGCCCTCCGAGTCCTCCAGGGCTCATGGTGGCACTGGCACAGAGGTATAACCATACAGGGCAGCTCCACCTTCAAACATGACAGAAGGTCTGTGAAGTCAGGGGCAATTCTTCCTTTTTGGGTTTCGAAGCTGATGCTCAATAGGATTCAGGGACTCCCCCGGGGTGGGCCAAACTGCCAGGAAGGTTCCCTGCCCACTGGGCCTCATTGGATTTCCCTCCTAGAGGGCTGGTGACAGTGGCAAGGGTGGGATTGGGAGGATCGGCAATTTGATTTGGGTCCATTTAAGAGACAAGTTAGTAACCTTCCTGGAATACATTTCTTATAAACCTTATTGTGTTGGATGATAAAGGGGTTGATGGCTCTTTGTGGAAAAGGGCAAACCCAACAAAGACACCTGAAGGAGAAAAGGTAGCCGACAGAAGGGCACAAAGTGGCCTGGAGCTAAGCAGAGCCCACTTCCCTCTCTCCCAGCACCACCCGACTGGAGCCGGGACAGGCCACTTCCTCCCTGGGACACCTGTCCAAATCTGGACGAAACACCAAAGCCCCGTTCTTTGTTCCCCTTTGCACAGCTGAGAAAGCTTGGGATTTTCAAAAGAAATTTTTACTAAAACATCATCAGAAAACAAACAATAAATGAACAAAGAAAAGATTAAAAGCCTGAAACCCGTCTTGAAAATAGGGATATGGAGTCCCACAGGATCTCCCCACCTCGCCAAGCTGTAAGCTTGCTCAGCAGCACACCCTGGAACCTGGCTGTGAGAGCACCTGCCTTTGCACCTCCTGTCCCTGACAGGCTTATCTTTGCTGCCTCCTTCTAGGGAGAAATTCTTGCTGCATAAGGGAGAAAGAATATGAGATGCATGGGCTGGTGTCACAGCTGGAAAATGTAGGCCTTGCCCTCCAGAAGTTGCCAGGTGCAGAGAAGGAAACCAGCACATCCGTGATTTCTCTCCACTTCCAGGGAACATGGTAGGTAGAGACCAGGATGTGGGAGGGAGCCAGAGACACCCAGGGCAGCACCCCAGATCTACCATCATGATACAGTTGGACAAATCCTGGCATCCATCTCAGTAAGACAGAAATACCATGGTGCCTGCTGATGGGATGTGAGGATGGAATGAAATGGCAGTGCCTGGCCTGTCATAAGACGAACTCAAGGTGAGCTGTAAAGGGTGACTTGAGCTTGACTTCTCCAGGACTCCTGATCTTGCTCCTTACAGGGGCAAATGGCAAAGTATATAGATGCCTGTGGACAGGCCTTAGACAGGCACAGCTCTGGGAATTCTATGACACCAGCCCCAGGTTCTGTTCTTGTTGTCAGTAGCCACTCAGCGCCCCCAGAAGAACACGTGGGTGCTCCTAGGACCTGAGGACCTTGCTTTCATCACTATCTGGGGAAGTTGGGGCAGGAAAGATCTGAGGAGGTGGGGAAAGATCAGGAGAAAGGAAGTGTGAACCATCCAAGATGATACAGAGTTCCAGACCTTGAGGATGGGCTGGGTAATTGCTAAAAGGTCGAAGGAACAAGGAGAAATGTGCAAGTGAAGTTTTCTTTGGGACCCTTAAGAATTAAAAAACCAAGAAAAAGCAGAAATGTGCCACATCTTTCTGCAGAGGTCCTTCTTGCCTAGGACTCCCTTCTCTACCACCAGCAGTTTCCATGACTCAGTCCTGTGTCATCCCTCATGTGCCTTTTCCTAAATAAATAGAAAGAAAGAAAACAGAAGAGGGAAGGAAGGAAGGAAGGAAGGACGGAAGGAAGGAAGGCGGGCAGGCAGGCAGGCAAGAAGGCAGGCAGACTATTACCCAGAATAGGTTGATGGTTTTAAACATCTTTTAAGTTGAGCTCATTTCCTGCCAGTTGTGTCTCACACACTAGACTCTAAGTTCCAAGAGGGCAGGGGCAATGTCTGCCCCCATCACGGTCAAAACTCCAGTCCTAGAGCAATGTCTACCACATGATGCATGCTCATAATATGTTGGCTTAATGAATAAAGAAAAAGCCAAATAACAAAGCTGATAAAATTGCTAAGTTAGTACTTCCAATTAAAGATTAGAAATGAAGCGATCATACTGCCCTTATTTCTGGAAAATCACAAAAGTAAACAAAAATAAAAATAAAGTAGAAAATCTTATTTTAAATTAAGAAAAGGAAACATTTTCAACTCGAGAATGGGAAGAATTTCTACCAGATAAAGTGGCGCTTTGACCTGCTGAGAATACTTCCTGGCTGCCTCTACCACATCCACCCCTCTTTCCTAACTGTGCTCCGATGTCCTGCCCACTTACTTTCTATGAGATTGAACCTTCCCTTGCTCAAGCAGTAGGCCCTGATTAGCTGGAGGGGTTGATGTTCTCAGTGCTCAGGCTGGGGTGATGCATTCAAGAGTGGACATACAGTCCAAGTCAGATCCATGAGGACCTGCAGGACTCAGCTCCAACACTTTTGTTGACCTTCTGGAAAGGCAGTGTTTTCCTACCGGAAGTAAATGAGACATTAAGTTGGACAGGAGATTCAGCCAAGCTCTTGAGACCACAATGGAGGGCTTGCTGGAGAATTAGGGCAACTCAGAGGGTACAGAGTTAAGAAACAGAAATTGCTTTATGGCTGTGTTGTTTAAGGCCTGGATGAATCTCACTTGAAGCCAGACATGCCTCTGGGATGCTCTGTGGGGGAAAATAGAGTGTCTACATTTAGGGATTTTTTAGTTGGGTTTTCTATAGCTTGCAAGGGAGTCTGAACTGCAACGGTCCCAAAATTGACACACACTTCTCAAGAGTCTTACCTTGCCCTGGAGGTGAAGAACCCTGAGGAATCTGAGGATCCTATGGTGAAAACCAAAGGTGCTGACATGGATGGATGACAGGAGCATTAGGGAACAGGCCATCTCCACTCCAGGATGCAGGCAGGGGGTTGTCTGGAATTCTTGGCCTATTTTCCATAGACATGGCTTTGTAACTTGGAGAGACAGCCATACAGAAGAAAATGCTAACCAGAGACATGTGAAGAGACAAAAATCAATGGAACATCACAAACCATTGAGCCAAGAGGCATCTGAGAGTCACTGCCAGCTCCTGTGTGGGGATCATTTTACCCCAGTCAGGTGAAGCCCCCAAATCTAAGAAAAGGGATGTGTCCTCAGAGGAGAAGACAGAGTGGATTTTGTGGGGAAAATAAAAGGAATTTGGTGACAGCAGAACTGTTTGGAAGCTCTTGACTGTAATAGCCAGTGCTCTGATATAGTTAGAATATTCATCCTCTCTACATCTCCTGTTGAAATGTGATCCCCAGTGTTAATGGCAGGGACTGGTGGGAGGTGTTTGGGTCATGGAGTGGATCCCTCATGTGTGGCTTGCTGCTGCAGGAGAGCTGCTTGTTGAACAGTGTGAGGCCTCCTCCAGCTGTTGCACCCTCTCTTGCTGTTTGACACATCCGCTCCCCCTTTGCCTTCTGCCAAGAGTAAAGGCTTCCGGAGGCCTCTCCAGAAGCAGCTGCTGGCACCACACTTCTTGTACAATCTGCAGAACTGTGAGCCAAATAAACCTCTTTTCTTTATAAATTACCCAGGGTCAGATATTCCTTTATGGTAAGGCAAAGCAGATTGACACACATTCTCTGCACTCCCCACTCTGTTTTTCAAGCAAACAGCTGGTTCTAATAATACCCATTCCAATAAAAATATGAGTAATAATCAGAAGAGACCTAAGATGTACCACACGCACAGCCAAGGACAATCACAAGCAAAGAGCTAATAAGACTTGACTTAAGAAGAATCACTGTAGGTAATAGAAAAAAATTTTATGCAACTTCTTGTACTCTCAATAAAATTGAAGAGTAAACAAGACTATTTGGGGGGATGATTGGAAAATAACTTTAAAAAGTTGTATAGGAAATATAAAATGAAATTGCAGAATACAAAAAAGTAATTGTTATCTTCTAGATAACAATGTAACTGTTACAATGAAAAAAAATCAGGTTATATGCCACTGAACACAGAGTCAGTAATATGATAAAATCACCCAAGACTAAACTAAGACTTAAGAGAAAATGAATAAAGGTAAAATGCAAAATATCTCAGGTAGAATAGAAAGGAACTAAATTGAGTATAACTGGTGTTCCTAAAGAGGTGAAGAGAATAAACAGAAAATTAAAATTACTCAAATATAATACAGAGAAAAGAAGAGAGTTAGAACACTTCTAAAATAAAAGGAAAATCTGAACCTGAAGATGCAAAAGGAAAAAAAAAGATACAATATGATCAACACCAAGGAATGTTTCTGAGTTTTAAGGATAAGGCACAAATTCTGTAAACATCCAGACAGAAAGCAAGTCCTTTGTACAGGGCAAAAGAAGGTGAGCCTCAAACATCTCTCCAGGAACATTCAGTGTGTAAGATAAATGAAAAAATGCTCCAGGATTTGGAAAGGGGGAAAGTGTATTTACCCTATTAAAAGAGAAATCAAAATAAAGAATTCAGAAATGTGGAAGTAGCAGAATGAAAGAACTCAATGTGAACATTACATATAATTATAAGGCTAACTAAATGCATATGTTTGATAAGGTCAGTTTTTAAAATTAATAGTAATTCTGGTGGTTAACAAATCATCAAGAAATGAGAAAAAAAATTAAAGATTGAGTAAATTATCATTACATAGGCGAGTATAAATATTATAACTTCAAAGTAATTATGATTAAACTTAAACGTCTGGAAATGGAGGGTGGAAAGATACCCTGTTTTTAATTTTTTGACTGTCATAAATTACTTTCTACAGCATCAACAATGTAGAAGTTTTCCAATTTCTCCACATCCTTGCCCACTCTTGTTTTCCGTTTTGTTTTTACAGTAGCCATTCTAATGGGTGTGAGGTGGTATCTCACTGTGGTTTTGCACCAATTATTAGTGATGTTGAGCATTTTTTTCATGTGTTTACCAGCCCCTTGTATATCTTCCTCAGAAAAATGTCTACTCAACTGTCTTGACAATTTTGAATTGAGTTTATGGGTGTTTCTTTGCAACTACTAGGTTGTAAAAGCTCTTTATACATTCTGGATATTAATTCCTTATCAGATATATAACTTGCAAATATTTTCTCCCATTCTATGTGTTGTATCTTCACTCTTTTGATGCACAGGTTTTTAATTTTGCTGATGTCCAAAATTATCTATTTTTTTTTGTTGCCTGTGGTTTTGGAGTCATATGAAATAAATCATTGCCAAATCCAATGTCATCATGATTTTCCCTTGTGTTTTCTTCCATGAGTTTTATAGTTTTAACTCTTAGTTTAGGTATTAAATTCATTTTGAATTAATTTTTGTGTATAGTGTAAAGGAAGAGTCCAACTTCATTCTTTTGCATGTGAGCATCTAGTTTTCCCATACTATTTGTTGAAAAGACTGTCCTATCCCCAGTGAATGGTCTTATCAACTGTTAAAAATCAACTGGCTGTTTATTATTGTTGAACTCTATTTTAGTACATTTGTCTATATGTCTGTCCTTGTGACAGTAATGTACTGTTTTGATTTTGGTCACTTGAGAGTAAGTTTTGAAATAAGATGTGTCAGTTCTCCAAATTTTTTCTTCTTTTTCAAGATTATTTTGACAATTTGAGGTCCCATGAGATTCCTCATAAATTTTATCATGAGTTTTTTAATTTCTGAAAAAAATGTTGTTGGGATTTTTATACAGATTGCACTGACTCTGTAGATCATTTAGAGTAGTATTGTCATCCTAATGTTAAATATTTAAATCCATGAACATGGGATAATTGTCCACTTATTTATATATTCTTTAATTTCTTTCTATAGTGTTTTGTAGTTTTCAGTGTAGAAATCTTTCACCTTCTTTGTTAAATTTATTCCTAAGATTTTCTTCTTTTTACATGATTTTAAATGGGATTGTTTCCTTAATTTCCTTTTTGAATTATTTTTAGTTATAGAAATGCAACAAAATTGTATGTGTTTATTTTTTATACTGCAACTTTGCTGGATTTGTTTATTAGCTCTCACAGGTTTTTAATAAATACTTTGGGGTTTTCTACATATAAGATTATGTCATCTGAAAACAGGTAGTTTTACCTCTTCTTTTCCAATTTGGGTACTTTCTATTTCTTTTTTCTTACCTAATTGCTCTGGCCAGCACTTCCAATACTATGTTGAGTTGAAATAGCCAAAGCAGGCATACCTCTCTTGTTCCTGATCTTAGGGGGAAAGCTTTCAGTCTTTTACCATTGAGTATGAAAATAAAAACATAATAAAGTAGTAAGATGGTGAGAATATCCTGCCAGCTATGAAAATATATTATAAAATGAAGACAATTTAAAAAGTGAGCCATTCGTATACTTATAGGGTGACAAATCAATATGCAGTAGATAATGTCAAGGTTTAGAGCCATATACCTTTGAAAATGTAATACATGTAAAGGGGCAGACTTGAACCTGCAGGGAAAAGATGAACTGTTCAACAAACATAAATTGTTTTCTAAAATGGCGTAGCCAACTGGAAAATAACATAAACTTGGATTCAAGCCATGTTAATACATGGTTTGTAGAGAAATTACAGATAAATCAAATATTTTAAATGGAAAACAAGAAACTATTAAACATAGAATAAATCATGGCAGAATTTTATGATTCTTATAATTTTAGAATGTAGAAGTTTTATCTAATATGAATAAAATAATGGAAGTAAGAAAAAAATAATAAATCTAACTACATAAAAAATGATTTCTACATGGAAAAGTATCCTAGAAGAAAATTTAAAACATAAACAATAAAAATGATAAAGCAGATTTGCAATTCATAATATGGACAAAGGATTAATTCCCTGCTATACGTGTGTATTGTATGTATGTGTGTGTGTGTGTGCACACGCATTTGTCTGTTCCCCTATATATACTAGAAATCAGCAATTAAAAGACTGATAATCCAATAAAACTAAGCAAAATATATAAGCAGACAACAGAAAATGAACTACAAATTACTCTTGAGCATATTAAAAGATGCTCAACCTCATTCATTATTAGAGAAACGTAAATTAAAGTTACACTGAGATCCATTTTTCACCTATCAAATTGGGAAATATCAAAAAGCTTGACAAAACTCCATGTTGATGTGGGTATAGGGAAACAGGACTGCTAACACATTGCTGATTAAACAATAAATGAGTACATCCCCAGTTGTGAGAAGTTAGTGATATCTGTCAAAACTATAAATGCACATACCCTTGAACCAGAAACTCCATTCCTGGGAAATTACTCTGCAGAAATACTTACATCTATGCTGTGTGAGGTTTGTACAAGGTTATTACTCACTGGATTATTGTTCTGGTAGCAAGTAATCAGAGACAACCTAAATGTAAAATGTGAGATTGGTTAAGTAAATGATGGTACACCCACATAGTGGAATGCTATGCAACTGAAATAAAAGGTAGGAAAGCTTCATATGCACTGATGTGGATAAATGCTTCAAATTTATTGTAAGCTTTTGAGCGTGTGTAGATCATGTGCTAAGTGCAACAGGAGGCCACAAAATAACTTTCATCATGGGATTAACGTGTTGGTGCTCACAGTGTTAAAATATCATCCTGAGTTCTCAAGTGGGATGGATTTAAAATAAGGTTAGTGGGGAAGCTGGATAAACAGCCGGGAGGTTCTTGCGGCAGCCTCTGCCTGCGGTGATGATGGCTTTGTTGAAGGGGCGTCCAAGAAAGAGGAGGAAAGGAGAGAAGGGATCTGATACTGATTTGGGAGCGGGAATGAACATGGCATCAATGTGGGGATAAGAGGAAGGGAAACGTCAAGAAGGACAATCAGCCTTGTGACTTTATTAGCTGGGTGGATACCAGTACCATAGCTTGCATTTTTGTGGACACCTGCTCATCTAACACACTTAATACAACATCAGTGGCATCACATGCAACCAGGTGCAGCCTAAGGGATGTGGCTTCCCTCACACGTAATGCGGTAACTTAACATGGAAACTCTAAATGACTTTCTGCTGCTGGAATTTTGTGCATGTATGCATTTCTTATAACTGAATTATTCAATTTATGCTCCAAATAGAGCCTTATGTTTATACTCTATATGATTTTCTTTTGACATGATAATTTCATAACATTTCATCTTGGTGGCATCCATTAGGCTGTTTTCCAAAAATTTAAAATATTGAGGACTCCGGCAATTTGATTATCTTGGAAGGTGAACCCTCATGAAAAATGTGTAACGCTTCCTTATTTTTCATCTTATTGGCTTTATGTCTTGCTGTTTACTGTAGAGTTGACACGATGGAAATATTAGTTTTGCTGTCTAGCATGATTTGCTACTTATCTTGACTCTGGCCTCTACCATTCATTTTTAATTTCTTAAATGTTTTCAGCTTTTTAACCAAGAAATTAGAAAATAAACATAGAAAATGATGAAAAGTTATCACTTATAAACATTAGAATGGAAACATCTCAATTTCCAAATTTATAGTAATTCCACCCTACAGAATTATTATGCGTAGTCACATGCAAAAAGCGTTTCAAACTTTGTTTAGACTATAAAGTGATGCATTCAGTTAGTTGTTAGGAAATGGTTATGTGTAGATGAATGCTGCACTGTGTAGATTCCCTGGGCCTCCCCTACCTTTAATGGAGAGGGTGGCATTGTACCAGGCAGGTGGGCTGCCAGTGTGCCCTTACCTGCCCGACATCACATGCCTCCTCTTAAAACAAGATCAATGCAGGATTGCATTTTTTCATTGCTGAGTCACAGACAATAAGTAAATATGTATATAAAGGAGTGGAGAGAAACCAATTTTAAAAGTCTTTTTAAAAAGGCTTACACTAATAGCCCAAGTCATTGCAGTGGTGGCTGACAGTGTGTAGAAAGGCCTACAAACACTAAAATTAACTCCAGATGGATTGAAGACTTAAACATAAGACCTAACACCATAAAAACCCTAGAAGAAAATCTAGGCAAAACCATTCAGGACATAGGCGTAGGCAAGGACTTCATGACCAAAACACCAAAAGCATTGACAACAAAAGCCAAAATAGACAAATGGGACCTAATCAAACTCCACAGCTTCTGCACAGCAAAAGAAACAGTCATTAGAGTGAATCGGCAACCAACAGAATGGGAAAAAATTTTTGCAGTTTACCCATCTGACAAAGGGCTGATATCCAGAATTTATAAAGAACTAAAACAGATTTACAAGAAAAAAACTAACAAGCCCATTCAAAAGTGGGCAAAGGATATGAACAGATACTTTACGAAAGAAGACATACATGAGGCCAACAAACATATGAAAAAATGCTCATCATCACTGGTCATCAAGAAATGCAAATCAAAACTACATTGAGATACCATCTCATGCCAGTTAGAATGGCGATCATTAAAAAATCTGGAGACAACAGATGCTGGAGAGGATGTGGAGAAATAGGAACACTTTTACACTGTTGGTGGGAGTGTAAATTAGTTCAACCATTGTGGAAGACAGTGTGGCGATTCCTCAGGGACCTAGAAATAGAAATTCCATTTGACCCAGCAATCCCATTACTGGCTATATATCCAAAGGATTATAAATCGTTCTACTATAAGGACACGTGCACACGAATGTTCATTGCAGCACTGTTTACAATAGCAAAGACCTGGAACCAACCCAAATGCCCATCGATGATAGACTGGACAGGGAAAATGTGGCACATATACACCATGGAATATTATACAGCCATCAGAAACGATGACTTTGTGTCCTTTGTAGGGACATGGATGAACATGGAAACCATCATTCTCAGCAAACTGACAGAAGAGCAGAAGATCAAACACTGCATGTTCTCACTCATAGGCAGATGTTGAACAATGAGAACACATGGACACAGGGAGGGGAGCACTACACACTGGGGTCAGTTGGGGGGAAATAGGGGAGGGA